>NC_079900.1:5457037-5560401 GCF_024868665.1 Triplophysa rosa | reverse complement strand
ATTACACATTACATTTTGCATGCCACCGTATCTTATAATTAATATTGCCATTCACAGGGCATTGAAGGTACTACAATCTTGTGGATTTTGCTCATAACTTACAAAAACTTGTCAACATGGCTTCTTTATATGAATATGAGTGCAGTATCAGGTAGATGTCAATCGCTGGCGGTTTATACATGGTTAGCCCTTACCCGCTATTTCTACAGTAATATATTGGCAACACTCTTGCCAGCTAGTTACTGTAGGTCACACATCTACAAAAGCTCTTATTTTTAAAACTAACTCTTCCTAAATGTGCTCTAAACATGTTTGCTCAAAATTTGACCATATGGTGGGACTATTGCCATGAAGTGATGTAAACCAGTAAAAAGAATGTATAGTATTTCAATTTTCAAAAGTGCTCTCACACTATATAGACAAAATATTAACCTATAGAATGAGTCGGACACAGAGAAATGAACAATTCACATATGAATCTCAACAATGGTGACAATCAACTGAACAGCTTCATGCTGCAATGCATGCTGGGTACATAGTACAAAACTCATTCATGATTGTTTGTCACCATTGATGAGGTTTGTATGTCAAGTGTCTAACTGTGTCTCAATTGCAAAGAAAGATTTTCTGACAGAGATCTTTCCATTATAACATGTAATCACTTTACCAAACATATCTTAATAAATCTTAAATGCTATATTATTATTATTTAATGATTGAATTCTTTCAGATGTATCTTCAGTTACTAAGCAAACATAAAGTTGCGGTTCCTGTAAAGTCCCTTTCAGTGTTATTGTATAAGTGTACATTTTAAAGCTACAAGAAAGTCAAAGAGTCCAACCAAAGCAAACACTGATCGCCATAATGGTGACTTAAAACATAATTGAACCACTATGAACTACGAGTTAAATCTCAATAAGATCTTACACAGATGACAGAAATAAAGTGAAAGTGGTGTCTGTAATATGTGAAGATGTTATTGATGTTTGTGTTTAATTCTCCTCTGGTGAAATCTTGACAGATTTATTGTGTTCATCTGTTATTTACACTTGTTCATCTAAGACTGTGTGACTTAAGTGCGTTAATAGATTCTTTAATAATGTATCTTCAAACAGCCATTGCAGTAGTTTACTGTAAAACACCTACAGTAACTAGCGGCAACAGTGTTGCCAATTATTACTGTAGAAATGGCAGGTAAGGGCTAACAGTGTATGTGAAATGAGGACATGACTGCAGCTGGCCGATGAGGCCCAAACCAGCATGTCCAGTGCAAAAAGGCTTTGACTTTTTAATTCTACTTAACATTATCTTTATTTATCCGTTATATTGAAGAGACCTTTTTGAAGGACGTTTGGTTTACTTATGAGCACTTGAGCTTAAATGAGACTTGGGTGTTTGTAATAGACGTAGGTTATGATGTCGAGCCATGATTTGTTGCAATTTTGAGGTGTTCAGTCTTATTATGATTTAAGAAAATAAATGCGATTGCTCACTCACAAATCAGACTGTTTCTAGTTTTTCACTGAGCATGTCTCTTAAGTGTTGAGGACTAGTGCTGCTTTGAGCCTACATTCAGTATGAGTAAAATACTCAAGTACTGTTAAAATCAGATACTCAGAAGACTTTTACTCAAGTCGTTTTGGAATTGGTGACTTGTAACTTGTAATGGAGTAATTTTCACTGCAAGGTATCTGTACTATTACTTAAGTATGGTTTTCAGGTACTCTTTACACCTCTGGTCTTTGGTAACGCGGATTTGACGCCATTGACAGACGACTGCCAGATACGGCCTCGTGTCACTGTTTAAAATGACAATTTTCTCACGATTTACAAATAGTTGGAAACATTTGAGATATTGCAAGTACTCAAATAAACAAAATACTGTATATAACACTGGCCTAGTGGTTTTTAGATATTTAACTGCAAAAAAGTTAAAGAGATAGAGAGAGAGCGAGATAGAGAGAGAGAGCGAGATAGAGAGAGAGCAAGATAGAGAGACCGAAAGAACTCCTAACCTAATTTTTTAAACTTTATACTACACTTAAAGCAAAGCATGACAATTCATATTTTTCCAAAAAGTATAATGCACACATACACAGGCTCACAGATCTCCTCATACCTCTCCACAGAAATGGCTGGGCTGTCAGAATTCCTCTGGGCCTTTTCTTAATCCGCAGTCCTGTGATGATATCTCACCTGTTGAGGTCTCTGATATTTGGAACGTGTCCTTCATGGATCCCAAAGCTACCGCCGGGCTCCTTCATTCCAATCCGGTGGACTCTGGACTTGAGAACAGTGGAACCAGCCACGCTTCGTCATCCATATTCTCCAACATGGGCTACTTCTATAGCAAATCTCACTCAGGATCCATGCATCTAGAAACCTGCCCTGTGTATTTCACCTACAACCCCGAGGAAGATCTGAACTCGGCTTTCTCATCTTCCAGCTCATCGTACGATTGTCTGCAAAGCCCACAATTCCAGGTGGACCATCTGATGAGCCCAGACTCTGGGTTTGACATGCCGGAGCAATGCGAAGAAGACAGAGATGACGAAGAAGTCAGTGATGATGGGAATCCTCTGGTTTCCTTCATAATGTCATTGTCTCAGGGTTCCCTTGGCTGTGTTCGCACCGCAGAGAGTTTTCCTCCCATGCCCATCATCACACCGTGGGCTGAACCTGTGAGCTCGCCCAGTTACACTTCCACATTTGAGCCTGTAGAGGGCGCCACGGTCAGACCATCCTCTCTGATTGAGCCGTGTGCAAGTGGCTATCTGACCCTGAAAGAGATGCAGAAATACAGCAACAAGTCTATCTAAGTGCAGGTCTATTGCATTCGCATCCGCATTTGTTGTTTATTTGCATTATTGCTTTTAGCTCTGCAAATGCAATGTTATGCTGTATTGCATTCCAAAGTCAGTGGCAATATATTACATCTGGTTAGTGAGTATAACAGCTTTGAACTGTTATATTCTACAGTTCTATTATGCATCGGCATTATAAGCTAGATTTCAAGTAATTGTTACTTTTTTTTTTAATATGTTGTAGATCAGAGTTTCAAGAACTTTAATGATGAATGCCATTTTTATTGATAGTTCTTTAACGTTCAAATTACGATTGGCAAAAATGTTATACCTCATTTAATTGTACAAACAGCATTTTTTTGTTATTAATTGACAGACATATGAAAAGTTCCACCAGAAGATTAGGTGATCAAAACCTTAAACCACAAACTTTCAAATCAAATTTTCCTTAACACATTTAAAGGTCCAGTGTTTCATTTTTTGGAGGATCTATTCACAGAAATGCAATATAATAAACATAACTATGTGTTCAGAGGTGTATAAAGACCTTACACAATGAAGCGTCATGTCTACATATGAAAGCGAAAACCGGACGACATCTTAGTTGTGTCAGCCTCCGTAGTGTTTCGAGTGAGCCGTTGGTTGCAATTTAAAATCTCGTCACTAGATGCCGCTAAATTTCACTGGACCTTTAAATTTTAATCTAAAACTCTATGGCCCGATTTCACAGACACGGTTGAGTTTAAGCCAGGACTATGCCTGAATTAAGATATTTAAGTCGCTTTTATAAAAATGCCTTTGAAGAATACATTACTGGTGTTCATCTTGAGACAAAACAATGGCACTGATATATTTTAAGATATTTCTGGGCAAGTTATATTCAGTTAATACAGGTCACACATTCATTTTAGTCTTGGGATTAGCCTTAAGCTTTGTCTGTGAAACCGGGCCTATATAAAAAAATGTTCAAAATTCAACAATATTTAATATTTTTCCATTCATTTTACACAGGGTTGATAGGGTTTGGTTTATTTTGGCTGCTAGTTTTTACTGTTAATGTTTAACATTACTAAATGCTCTCAACATGGTATGCTGCTTTCTAAATATGTAAACAACAGTTTTACATTATATGGAACAAAATCTCTTCAAATATGAGCAATACTTCTTCTGTATATTTCTTCCATATTGGGATATCTGTGTGTTTTCTAACACAATATTTTATGAACTGATAAAGCATTATTTAAACAGTTATGGACTATACATATCTATAAACAGCATGCGAAGAATACTTAATATTTATTAATATGTTATTAAAATACGTTAATAAAATATTAAATGTTCTCTGCTTCAGCATTGTGTAGGACATTTTCAGGTTATATATTATACAGCCGCAGAAAAAATTAAGAGACCATTTTAAAATGATTTTGAGTTGACTATTTATAGGTATGTGTTTAGGTAAAATGGTTATTTTTGTTTAATTCTGTGAACTAATAACAACATTGCCCCCTAAATTTGCCCCCAAATATTTCTATTTGCATTTATTTGCAGAAAATGAAAGCTGGAGAAACAGGTCAAAATAACAGAAAACATGCTCTGGGTTTTTTCAGACCTCAAATACCGAAAAGAAAACAAGTTCATATTCACCTTTAAGCAATACAACAGTTATGTGTACATATATTTAGGAAAACTTGAAAAAAAATTATTACAGTTTTCATATGTCTTTCACATTGCTGTTGGATGACTTTGTCCCTCCTGAGGTTTGACTTTGTTGAAATTCAACAGACACTAGACTGGAATGGTCACAATACATGTAGAAATACTGATGAAATGAAAATTTGGAATGGTCTCTTAATTCCCCACCAGCTGTATATATATATATATATAAGCCTACTGCTGTGATATATGCATTCTTATATACAAATTTATTTGATACAGTATGTTTTTTATACATAAATAAAACATGTAACTTTAGTAGTGGTCATTTCCTTTTTGTTTCATTTTACATGTAAAAATAATCAAAACCACAAACTATATATCCATGTTGTGTTGTTTTAACCGAGGCTTGTGTGCGTGAGCGCTCAGGTGTATCGGGGTATTGCCACACTGTGGTCTGACATTTGTAAGTGGCAGCGTGTTTCCGTTCACTGCCATGTTGTACAGCTTGTGTAATCAAGCTTATCTCCTCTACTTGGCCTGAAAAATGAACTCCTGTATTTGTTTGAATTATTCTTGTTTAAAGTTTTCATTCTGTCTCTCCACTAGGTGGCAGGAGTGAGCTCATTACACAAAACATTTTGTATTTACATTTCACAAAAAACACACCCTCAGCCTCATATCATTCAAAACTTGTATTTGATTTTTTTCTTCTGTGAAACACAAAAGAAGAAATCACACAAAAGATGTCCAGACAGTGAAAGTCAATGTGGTCCGATGCTGTTTGGTTACCAACATTCTTCAAAGTATCTTCTTTTGTGTTCTGCAGAAGAAAGTCATTCAGGTCTGAAATAACAGAGGGTGAGTAAATGCTTAAGGAAATGTCATTTTTGGGTAAAAGTGGGTCAGTTGGACTTTTGGGAAATAAAACTGATGTGCCTTAATGGAAGACATTGCTGTTGACCTGCTATATCAGTTGTTTCTGATCTAAAGAAAAGTCCGGTTTGTCCATTTTAAACCTAAAAACAATATGATTTGTATCCAGTTTTCTACTTTATATTCTCTAGTTAAACTTCCAGGATCCATGAAAAACGGAATTAATTCATAAAAAATTAATTCGAATGACTAATACTTGGAATATAATCTCTTGTTACGATACTTTCATGGATGTTTTTGGATCACTTTTAACATTTATTTTATGGAAGATGTTACACAAATGACAAGCAGACGCTTTGAAACAACACAATGGTAAGTTTCGAGGTGAACTGTTTCTTTTAATTCTTTCACATTTTTTTCCACAATTCTAAAAACTCTTACTAAACCCATTTTTTTTATCTCTTTCACAGATGCTGATCCTAACAGGGTAATCTTG
The DNA here is from genome assembly GCF_024868665.1 of Triplophysa rosa. Lineage (NCBI taxonomy): Eukaryota > Metazoa > Chordata > Actinopteri > Cypriniformes > Nemacheilidae > Triplophysa > Triplophysa rosa. The sequence goes on along the minus strand of NC_079900.1, from coordinate 5,554,572 downwards.
CATGCTTACAACAGCCTTAGAGGAGACTCTTGGACAACACACGAATGAACAGATGGGGAGTGTGTAGTATGGGTTGAACAGAGGACAAAATAAGCTTGTGTCAATCAAAAGTTGGTCATGATAATGATAGACCATAATTTTCTTTCCATATGGAGCAAATGAGATGATTGCCATTACATAAGTAACGGGAATTCAATGACCCAGACATATTAATGCAAAACAGATGAGCGTGTGTTGTAGTTGATGTGCACATAAAGCACAATATACTCTTTTGTGTTTTGACGACAGTAGTTTCTTTAATACTGTAGTTCATGTGTGCCTGAATGGTATGCAGTGTTGCCCTTGGTTTATAAGCTTTATTCATAATGTTGACTCTTAAAATACTCCTGAATATTTGTATTAATCTATGAGTCAAGGTTGCCTTGCGTTTCTCAAATTACTTGAGATTATTTTGGGATGCTTTATGTTATCCCAACTAATGATCCACATTCCTTCCTCAGGAAGCTGTGCAAATCTATACGATCATTCACCGTGGTCCTGACTGTAAAAGTGATTTGAGTCTCAGGCAAAGATTTCTCCTTCTGCAAAGTTCTCATGTATATTTCCATAGTTTGGGGTCAAAATTCAGCTGAAAGCTAGAACAACATCTGGCGAAAACGCTGGGGAGTTGCTCACAGAATGAAACAAAAAAGTCATACCTAAACACATAAATAGTCAATTGAAAAAGACCGCAGGTGGTCTGCTTTAGATATATAAAATATAAATAGATATACTGTATATATAAAATGAATAGTTTTTTTATAAATACAAATGTTGTTTATTTAGGGGAATAATCAGGCTTTGGATATATGGCTTAATATAAAAGCAATGTTGTCCAAAATAATATGTCTTTTTTGAGATATTTGAGTAAATGTGTGTGTGGGTCCACCTAAGCTCATGGTAAAATTTTGTTATTTATAGTTTTGGTTGGCTCGTAGGAGAAGAACATAGGTCTCACAGACCAGAGCCCAAAATCTTTATTCACATAATGAGCTGCATCCTGCAGACATGCGCATGACGACCTCTCGAGGTTTTTTTTTTTTTCTGTGGCTTTCGATTCAGTTTGTCAGCTCTTAGAAATGCTTATTTCACAAAATTGTTGCTTTCTACATTTTCAGTTTAAAAAACAAATACAGGAAGGAAACTTTTAAGACAGAAAATTCACTTTCTGAAAACAGTTTGTAGGAACGTTATAAAGTTGATTTTAACTGTACATTTTTTACATAAAAGAACATTAAGAAATAGTTCACCCACAAATTACATTTATTTCGTCGTTTACTTACTCATGTCATTCCAAACCTGTTTGACTCTCTCACGTCAGCAGAACACAAAAGAAGATATTTTGAAGAACACTGGTAATCAAACACCATCGACTCCCATTGACTTCCATGGTATGGACACGAAACCGCTGAGACATTTCTCAAAATGTCTTCTTTTGTGTTTCACAGAAGAAAGAGTCACATATAGGTTTTAAAAAAAATCATTTCATATTTTTTAGAACTTTGGGTCCCTTTAAAAGAAATGAAAAAGTCTGTCTCAATGGAGAGGTTCGTTGTGTGTTTGGGAATGTGATGGGAGAAAGGCAGTGAGGGAATGGGCGGGCGAGCAAGCAAGGGAAAGAAAACGGAGTGGGAATCTTGTTCTGTTCTCTTTCTCTACCTCTCTCTTCTCAGCCCACTGACCAGCTGCGGCAGCATCAGGGACCTCTGTAAGTTTTGCATGCAAACACACACATGAACTCAGACCTAAGATAGGAAATATTATAGTTTTTAATATTTATAAAGGAAGGGTAGTTTAGTAAGAATCAGCGTTTAACATCACATGGAGCTTTTGTGAGCTTTCAGCAGGAAGTCCTCACATGTGTGTTTAAGCTTTGTTAGCAGATTGCAGGCAGATGGAAAGATGCAGAACATCTGCAAAGCGTTCATGCCTCGCAGCGGCTGAGATCCGCTAGTGATGTATAGCAGCCACATATCTATAGCATCTTTTACTGTAAACTGTTTATGTGCAATATAAACTATGTCCTGTTCGGGTTGTCCAGTCTGATTTTGTTTGTTTAGATTTTCGGCGAGAGGATCAGTGTTGCCACTGTGCTGTTTTTAGTCTAAATCAACAGGATCCTACTGTTGTGACAAATTAGTTGGATTTTTCTACATTTTTCGTGCAGGTCCTACCTAAAGCTTCAATTTCATTATGTGTGTCAACATGTCAGACCCCCAAACCTGTTATAATGTGACGCTTGTATAGAGTTTGAATGCAGGCACACATCTTAAAAATCCTCTGGGTGAAATCTTTAGATCTTCTCAGCTGGGCTGCAGATCCACTGAGGCTAGGGTTGGAAAACTGATTTGTGAGCTGCCAAAGCTCATGTTGGGCTCTTCACTGAGGAGGAAACTCGCTGTGAAGACTTTTTTGTTTGGGTGAACATGACCCTATGCATTTACCGCAGGATTGGAGTGCTAAGGGCAAAAAGCAGAACATTTGGATTTATTTGTTTCTGATGTTGTTGTCTCTATGAAACAAGATGGAACACAAGAGCCAATGTTTTCGCCCTTTACAATACGTTCTTTCGCTTATGTTGAATGCTAGTGTCACTATACTGTCCATTTCTAATCAATTTTGTGATGTTATATGTCCACAGATCCTGAAGAATTCTGTGCTGTTGTTTTGTATTCTCCCATCAGAGCTGAAGATGGATAATTAGCAGATGAACTCTGGCACTTACGAGCTGTTTTGGGAGTCGAACAGAGAGATAGACAGACTGAACTGTGTTAGTTTAGCTCTAGTTGTGTGTGCAGGTTGGACGCAGACCAACAGAAACATTACATGCGTCCTGAACGGGGCTAAATTTGTCAAGCTGCATTCCACCTCTCTCTCTCTCTCTCTCTCTCTCTCTCTCTCTCTCTCTCTCTCTCTCTCTCTCTCTCTCTCTTTCTGTCTCCTCATCATCATCCTCTAACTCTGATCGTCTTCTCTCTTCCTCTCTCTCTCTACTTCTCTCTCTCTCTCTCTCTCTCTCTCTCTCTCTCTCTCTCTCTCTCTCTCTCTCTCTCTCTCTCTCTCTCTCTCTCTCTCTCTCTCTCTCTCTCTGTCGCTCTCTGTCTCTCTCTCTCTCTCTCTCTCTCTCTCTCTCGCTCGCTCTCGCTCTCTCTCGCTCTCGCTCTCTCTCCCCCCCCCCCATTTATCTGGATCACAGGCTAATCCAGCCTGCCAGTCTAATGATCCCTATTTATTTTTTAAATACACAAGTTTTTCCATAATCTCATTTTATTTTAAATAAATCTGGAAAGTTATTTTAGGGAGTCAAATTAAAACAATATAATTCTAATCATCTACGAAAGGTCGATTTTCAGGCTGGTTTATTCTGGTTGTATATGGTTATAAATTATAGCCTATAAATGATGTAATTTCACTTGGATGATTTACAGGTATACCGTGGGCAATAATAATTTATGTATATGTTATTTACATAATAGATTTTTTTTAATTGTATTAAATTTCCATTAAGTATTAAACTGTTTAGGGAATAATTAATTCAATAATTGATTGATTTTATTAACTGTTTTAGTTCTAACATTTAGAACCTCACTAAGGCTGAAAATATATTTTACTGTATGATATACAGATAGACATATATTTGTTTATTTATTTTTATTTATTTATGTATGTATTTTCTTAGGTGCCATTATGTTTGAATTCGGGTTCATCTGTTTGTTTGTACATCTGGTTGCGTCTGTACCTCAACCGCCTTGCCGTCGATGCTGTGACCACCTCCCATCACCAGATGATGCTGCAAGTCTAAGAGAAAGCATGCCTGCAATGCCTGAGGTCCGCACATACATCAACATGACCATTCTAAAAGGTACACCCTCATTTATCACTTCACCGACTGACTGAATTTATCTTGTGGCTCCACCGAGACATATATCTAACATGACTAAAACAAACAAAACAAAAAACTTGCAAGATGGCCACATTCATGCAAGATGTTACCCAGACCAAACTCCTGAATCCTCTATGGCATTGTTTATTGCAGACACAGCCAAACACTTCCCAGTCCTAATGGAAGACTTGACTCCCACGGACCCCCAACTGTGTCAAACCATCTGCAGATGCATAACATGATGCATTACACCACATTTTTTGAGTTTAAGCATCTGACTGTGCCGAAAGCAATTCAGTTCTCTAAAAAGATAGAAAAGGCATGCTTTGAGAGGAAGTTAATTCTTTTTTTTTCTAAAATGTTTTCTCAGTTTTGCATTGTTGCAAAGCAGCTTTACGGAATAAAAAAACAGATAACTATCCAGATTAACTCCACTGCTCATATTTAGTTTCAGGCCTCCCACTTATCTAACTTCCCAATCTATGGCTTCTCTGTCTTTTGGCACAAAAGTACTCGGGATATTGATGCTGAACTGTCCAAGTAAGCATTTTTGTGATGCCGCAGGGAAACAGAGATCTCATTGGGCTGAACCTTACTGTATGACTGTGTTTTCAGCTGTATTTTCCCTCAGCGGGCCTCAGTTCACCTCTGTCAACTTGGCTCAGGAATTTCTGCTTCACTGGAGGCCAATTTGGCGAACAGGAAGTAACGGGCCTGGCAGGAAAGGTGCTGATGTGGCGGGAACGTCTTGTGCACGTTGAGTGTATTTGAAGTGAAAAAGTACATGTTGACCTAGACAGAGAAAAGAACGAAATTCCTTTGTTTGGCCCTTTCAAAGCTGTGAGGCTTGAGGTTTTGGGGTCTTATTTTAGCACAAACGTCATAAAGCTCTGCGGTTAGTTTTTCTTTCAGGGCACCTAGTGTAAAGGCACAGCAACATACTAAAGAGAATCTTAAAAAGCAAATAAAAAATAATACTACATTCAGAATAAATTGCCATTAAATAGCACAGATATAAGATATTTAGAGATTATTGTCACACTTTGTTTTCTTTCATTCCAAGGTGACAAGGGTGATCGTGGAGAAAGGGGAACTCCTGGAAAACCTGGGATGGAGGGTTCCCCGGGACCACAGGGCGCTGAAGGTCCCAAAGGAGCCAAAGGACAAGCTGGAGCTGCGGGTGACGCTTGTAAAACCCAGCATTCTGCTTTCTCCGTAGGCCGACGGAAGTCCCTTCACAGCGTAGACAACTACCAGGCTCTAATTTTCGACACCATCTTCGTAAACAGCCCCGAACACTTCGACATGTTCGCCGGGAAGTACCGTTGCCACACACCGGGTATCTACTTTTTCAACGTGAACATCCACACGTGGAACTTTAAGGAGACGTACTTGCACATCATGCAGAACGAGAGCGAGAAGGCCATCGTTTACGCTCAGCCGAGCGACCGTTCTATCATGCAGAGTCAGAGCGTGATGCTGTCTCTACAGGAAGGCGACGAGGTCTGGGTACGCCTTTACAAACGTGAACGTGAGAATGCGATATATAGCGACGATGTAGACATTTACATCACCTTTAATGGATACCTCATCAAGCCTGAGACGAAGTGAGACGATGAATCATTGGAAAGGAAAAAAATGAATATGGACATGTTTGAAAATGTGTCGAAAGTGCTTTAGCCATGATGGAGCAATTAGAAACAAATTAACCTGAAAAGAGCTTAGCAGCCCAACATTTTGTATTCGATTTCTTCAGTTCAACATGAAACAATCTCACAGTGCATGGAAATAATTCCTCAAAATAAAGCGTGAAGCCTGCCATGAAGGATTCCACAAAAGGCTGGAAAATATAACCCGGTGGCCACAGGCTTGTGTGTTTGGACTTGAGCTCTGCACCTCAAGGTCTGTGTGGAGAAGAGCTTGGCTGGTTTATGTTAGCCGTTATAGAATGTTTACATGGTGTCACTGACTATTTAGACAGAACTTTTACTAGCCCCTTTGACCTTAGCCAGACATTAACAGACCACTTAAGGAACATACACACAACATCATTATAAAGTGTGTAAGTATGTTCACTTATTGTGCTTTTTGAGCTGCAAGAACTGAACAAGAACAGTGGCTGAAATATTTTTACTTTTTCCGTCAAATTTGTGGTATGTGTTGGTTGGTTTCTATAGAGGCACATGAAAGTTCATTAGAAAGTGGTTGCTAGGGTGTTCTAAGTGGTTGCTAGGCCCATAACTGTAAAAATAGATTTGTTGCTTCAACTGAAAAAAATGTGAATCAAATTTTTAGTTAATTCATCGTAAAAAAATTGTTATTACGTGAATTTGACGCAAAATTTTTATGTTAACTAATATTTTAAGTTGAATTAACTAAAAATGTAAAGGCAGCGGGTTACTTAATTTTTTAAGTCAAAACAACAAATCATTTTTACAGCGTATGATATTCTGCTTTAGATATGATCTGAACCTGTAGGACTTTCTTCCCTTTAAATGATTTACTATGTTATTGTGCACCATGCAAAGATTTTGCGTCCAAACACTTAAAAAAGTAAAAGCGTGCGTTTTGTCTCCTTCAAGATTAAAGCATCACTAAAGAACACAGCACAAAAGATGCAGTGCACATTACACGTTAAAGTTTAATACGTTTTTATTTTTGTATGACGTTTAAGCAGTAGTTACAGTGATGCTTGCCTTTGACAAAATATCACGAGATGGTCTGCACGCAGTGTGTGTGATGTGTGTTTATTGGATGGAGGAGGACATTTTTGTTGATGTTAAACAGGATGTGTGTGGCTTTCCTATTTTAGCAGCACAAACCCACATGAGAGAGACTTAGATGATATAAAGAGAGGGGAGGTCATGTTTTGAAACCATAACAGACCAACGGTAGTGCTGGTAGTTTAGTCTCTGCCTCAGTTTGGCCTAAAATCCTGCTGTCAGTAATTCAACGATTCTGAGACGATAAAAAGGTGCTAAATAAAATGTAACATCAGGTGCTAAACGTTCTTTTTAACACATCAGGTGCTAAAAGTGACATACTTGACTGCATTGATGTACTTGTGTTTTGTTTTGTAGAGAAGCAGCTAAAGGAAATTTCACATGGTGCTTTTTGTTATTGGATGTCTATTTTTAATGCCACAATAAAAGTTGATTTCCTCTGATGTTGGCTTGGATAAATGATCAAATAAACAGGTGACAAAAGTGATTTCAGGATCAATGGATACATAAGGTTAGAATCTTTTGTTGCATGGAGTCATTGATTAAAGGGACAGTTCACCCAAAAATGAAAATTCATCATTTACTCACTCTCAGATTGTTCCAAACCTGTATAAACAAAGGAAGATATTTGATAGAATGTCAGTAACCAAATCTCACCCCCCATTTACTGCCATAGTAGAGAAAATAAATAGCCTACTATGGGAGTCAATGGGGGATTACTGACATTCTTTCAAATATCTTCCTTCGTGTTTAGCATAAAGACATGTATACAGGTTTGGAACGACCTGAGGGTGAGTAAATGATGACAGAATTTTCATCTTTGCATGAACTATCCCTTTAAGTATTACAATATGACATATTTAAAATAAATTTTAACTACATTTTCAAAGTATCACCTTTAAGAAAATCTTTATTATTAGAGATAAAAAACAATACAAACAACCCAGAACAGAACAAAGAAAAACAACACTCAGATAAAAAGGTTGCCTATATACTGTACACAAAGTGAACTAACGTTGCATGATGATTAGTAAGCATGAACACAAATGAACACAGAAGGATTAACTTAAATACAGATAAAAGTCTGTGTCTGTCAAAATAAGAGTCCTAAAATTGCAACATTAATGTGGCTTTAGGAATTACGTATATATAAATTTAAGAATAAAAATTTAGAAATGTAGACAAAATGTTCAATCTTTCACCAAAATGTAATAATATGTTACTGCTGAAAAATGCCTTTTTGATTTTAATGAAAAAAATGTTTCTTGTTAACAAACACAGGAAGCTAAATTTGTAAGGCTACATCATTCATTGTGAATTTGAGAGTGACTCTTGTAACTATTTACACACATATCGATAATAAAGGGATTCATTCAATACAGTTGTTACTAAGTGCAGGTGCATTTGTTCAGATGCTTCAGAGGTGGGTAACTAATACAATCACAGCTGTTAATTTGGTTATATGTTGTGTTTGAAGCTTAATAATAAATAAAATGACCTAATGAATTAGACAGATGTTTTACCTCTCAATCTGCAGCATTTGGAAACCAGCATGATAGTCACTAACAGATATGGACAAACTGCCATCAGAAAACTGAACATCTTGAGACCAGAAATCTCCTGAAAACCTCCTGAAAAAGTGTTAACATGTTATCATGCAGAAGATCTGAACTCTAACAAACTCATCTCACATCACATCACATGACAGACTGTCACCTGTGACTGAGATCCAGCTCTTTGGAGACGCTCTTCTCTCTGGGTGTTTACAGGAGTAGAAACCCTCATGTGACTTTGAGACTGTAGAGATGATCATCATGTCTCCTGTAGTCTGATTCTGCACCTCTGATCCATCTTTATAGAATTCAGCTCTGAGGTTTGATGGGTTTTTATCTCGATATAAACAGTGTAGAGTCAGAGAATCTCCTTCAGTCACAGGATGAACAGGACTGTCCAGAATCACATCACCATCTACACAACAGAGTAACAAATGTAATGTAATGTAATACTAGTGATATTTTGTGCTAAGCTAATAAATACAGAATGATAAACTCACTGTGTATTGAAATATTAACAGGATGAAGTTTGTGTCCAGATTCAGACTCACACCAGTACACTCCAGTGTCAGATGTGAAGAGAGATGTGATTGTACATGTAGATTCTGTTCCTGTAGATCTGACTGATGATGATGGACAAGTTTCCAGTGTGTTTGTGTATCTTCTCACTGTCCATCCAGTAGAGTTCCTGTGATCCTCACAGCTCAGAGAGAGAGATTCAGATGAGAAGTGTTGAGTTCTGTTGGGTCTGATGATCAGAGACACTGAAGAAGAAACACCTGAGAAGAAATCTTTGATGAATGAAAATATGAATGATATAACAGATTATTGTTTAGTTGTGTGTGTTGAAGTCACCAGTGATCCACAGTGGTTGTGTGCTGCTGTTGTGTGTGTGATAGACTGGATCTCCTCTCTCTGCTCGGCACATATAAACTCCTGTGTGCTTCAGAGCCGCAGAACTCACAGTGTAGTTGCCTTTAGATCCTCCACTGCTGTCTGACACCAACTCATAACCAGCAGATTTATTCACTGTGAAAAGTAAGACAGGTGTTCTCTTGTTTTCGATGGTGTAACACAAGAAAACCGGTTCAGATATTACCGGAGGAGAGACTGTGTTTAGTAAACCAGCTGAATGTCCAGCCTGTAGATGAACTTGTGACCTCACACATCAGAGTCACTGAATCTCCTTCAGTCAGCCACTGCTGTGGAGAAACTCTTAAAACTGTCCGGGCTTTATCTGAAAATGAGAAATCTCTCATGAATAACATGTTACACTTCAGCTCTTCACTAATAATGATAAATAAACATATAAACTCACATGATGATACAGTCAGTGTAACAGCATCACTCATCTCACAGGTTTGTCCGTTTACACTCTTTCCTCTACATGTGTATGTACCACTGTGGTAATAACTCACATTCTCCATTATGCATTTTTGTGTTGTGCATTGGGTGACTGTATTCCAGCTGTTATATGTGTGTACAGTCCAGCTGTATGTCCACTCGGTGTTTGGTTCAGTCTGTATGTCACATCTCAGAGTGACAGTTTCTCCTGAGAACAGCTGTTTGTCAGGCTCAACACTCACCACAGCTTTAGCAACCTCTGAACAAACACAATGTGTTACAATAGATTATACTCAAATCACTTGATGGTGAATATGAATTCAGGCTGTTGAGCTCTACAGAGATTAAAAATACATTAAGTATAGGGTTGGGAATCGAAAATCAGAACGAGTCGAAAGGTTAGGAATCAGAATCAAACACTAGAAAATAAAAATTCAGTTCCTCTTAGTAATTCATGCGTGCACATTTTCAGAAATGTGCATGTGTTAACTTGTGATAAAGTGTAGGAACCACATATAGTTTCATTAAAGTAACTACAGTTTTACCATGATGTATTAAAGATCGGGTATCATGCTATGTCATGCATTCTGACTTCTTTACACTGTTAAACGTGCTGGCTTCTCTTCAAGTTGACCATGCTTAACATGGTCAACTTGTTAAAAACGAGTTGGATGTATGACCTAGTATTTCTGTGCTTGATACACTCCCCCAGCACTCCAACTTGTTTCGGAAAGTTTTTTATAATTCTGGATCCCTGTGTCGTCAAAGGGGTCCTATTCCTTTTATTGGCCATTCTCCCGGAAAAGCATGGCAAGGCGAAAGAAAGAGCCCGCCCACGAGCCAACCGACGAGCGAGACCCGCTTAACATCAAGATTATCTGCGTCAAGATGGGTTGCGCTGCAGCTCGTTACTCTTGCGATAGTGAAGTTTAGGTGTGTCTGTTTGTTCACGGCATTTCAGTGATGGATGTTATATAAACGGTGGATGTACGCTGGATGTGGAGATCGTTTGAAACTGATAGATGGCGCGGTCCCAGCTCTAAAAGATGCCGGTCATGAACTGCATGCAAGTCATACACGTCTGTGTTTTGTTGGCAATCAGCGTGTCCGTGCATAATGTACAAAACAGAAAGGGATTAATGTGATGATTCAATTCAATTTATTTATATAGCGCTTTTCACAATGTGCATTGTTCCAAAGCAGTTTTACAGGAGCAAATAAGAAAAACAGAAAAACACAGAAAGGCAAAACACAGCACAGTGCATGGTGTTTATAGAACAAACAAGATCATTCTAGTACATTATATCTAATAAATAAATGAATGCAGTCTCCTGGTGAGCAAGCCAACATTGCCCTTAATGTGAGGATGTGTTGCTTGCTCGTGCTGTTGTTCCATCCCACTCTCCCCACTAGTCCCACCTCTAGCATCTTGTGTTTTTCCAGAAATTATCGTACAGCCGTATCTCTCTTTTATAAATTTGATCAAACTAGATACTCTTCGAAGATACGATGTATGCAATACTACTGTAGGCACTCATGATTAATATGAGATTGGGATGAGATGAAACTGCCTGTGATACGCGATCTTTAAACCATAGTAATACCAATGGTTATAAATCACACAAAACATGAATGCTACAAAACGGTGCTCATAAATAGTTTTTTGCAAACCAGTCAATGACTAGGCTAAGTGACCATACAGGTTGATATCTAAATGATTTACTTCAACTGTGGAATCTAAACTGGGAATCGATAAGAATCTAAATCAATAAGCAGAATCGGAATCAGTATAAAATCAAATGATACCCAACCCTAATTAAGTATAAGCAGTCTGTACTAAATTCAATATTCCTGAAGTTTCTTTTAAGTCCAAATATCTTCCCTTGTCTTTAGCAGAATAAAGAAACTTTTACAGGTTTGGAAAAATTTGGGTGAAATTTTTTTGGGTGAACTATCCCTTTAATAACTTGGATCTTTTTTTGCTCATGTTTAACGTTTAAGTTCTAATGACAAAATTTTTACTTTGTCATTTTGTCTCAGCTGGTTTGTATCTGTTACCTCTAAATGTGAATATGATGTAATACATGAATCAAATTGAATCACCTTCAGTTTGCCCAGACTGGGTGTTTGAAATCAGCACTGTAAAGTACAAGGAGAAAAACTTTTTTAGGTTAACAAGCTAGAAACACGAATCATGTCTAAATGTTTTAAATTATGTTTACCCAATACACACTATATGCACATAATCCAATTGTATTGAATCCATGTATTGATTCATTTAATTCATTGTCTAAAGCTCTATAGAAATAATCTTAACTTAATGTTATTTTATCAATTTCCTTTCTTGGGGACTGCTGATTTCTCCAATACAGGTGATCTCAGGCTTTACCATTTTTACCATACACAATGTGACAGCAATTGATCAGCAGTCAAATACATATATGAGAAGATCATACTCACAGAGCACTAGACGAAGAGAACTGAACTCCATACTGATCTACTGATGAGCCACCTTTCAACAAACAGACTGTGTTAAAGCCTCAAGACTTCCTCTACAACCGCATACTACTAAACAAACGCTATACATAGATCCTGAGGAACATAATGGCAAAAGAAAGTCTTACAAACTGATGTTATGTGTAGCAAATGCAGACACATTTAACATGTGTTGAGACATTGTGGCTTTGAATTTTGTTTCTTGTAGAAATTTTGTTTTGTAATGTCAATCTGTATAACATTGCATGCAATGCCTTATGTAAACAGCATTGGTTTGTCATTACAACCAGAAATGTTATTCTGATCTGAATAACTCAATTAATTGTCTCTTTTCTTGTAATTGTAGAAGTATTTATAAGTTATAGAACAAATCAAATAGAAGTTATGGTGAACGACTGTTGTTCCTTCCACAGGTTAATACCACTGAACTAGTAAAATAGAAACCGAAACCAATGATCTCATCTCCATCTTTATTCTATCAGACACTGCAGCAGAAATCAGGAAATTAAACTTCATCTTATGTCTCAATATACTGACAGCTAGAATGCATAGTTCTGGAGGATTCTTTCATTAACAATGTTTAAACATTATGTTACATATGTGGAACATTCTACATTTCATTAATTATTTAACTATATTATAAAACATTTTCTAAACAATCCCAGTGCAGTTTTTTCCACAGGATTTTGTGAAACTACAGTATATGGCTCATGGTGACGTTATGTGCTAATCAGCATGTTTGTGACGCCATCGCGTCATACTTGTGTGTACTCTCTAAACTTACGTTATTTTAATACAACTGAATGCCAAAGTCGCTTTCGTTTACATAATTACATAAAGTTGTTTACATATTTTATGTTTCTGTTGTCAGACATAAAATAAGAATTACAGACAAATGTTTATGTTCACATGTCCAGTCATTAACAATGACGTGCTTGTAAACGCTATTGACCAATCAGAATCAAGGACTGGAACTAACCGCTTTATCAATCTCTGTAGAATTGTCAATTAAACTCATGTTTCTTTTAACAAACAGTTACTTGTGAGGTACAGACTAACATTTGTTGTGCTGAAGTTAGCACATAGGCAATTTTGGGTTCAATGGATATTCAAGGCTCAGCACAGACCTCTGTGGTTGCATTAAGTTTTTTATTAAATATGAAAGGCTTTAATTAAATATAATTTTGTAAGTCGCTTTGGATAATAGCATCTGCTAAATGACTAAATGTAAAAATGTCATACTTGAAAATAAACATTACAACTTTACATCAAGACATCTTTAACAAAATCATTATTAGATAAAACTAAAATGGTGTCACTAACAGATTCTGATTCAGTCATGTCATAAGTTTGCTTTAAATGTATTTGTTGAAATAACAATTTAAAAAGGAGAAACTTATCCCTTTAAAGTCCCTGTGAAATAAAAAATTACAATGCCTATTTTTTCGTGATATATTGCAGCGTTTTTTGTAAATAGTTTATCAATGTGGGTCATTCTCGTTTTACAATTTGTGTGCCCTCATAATCTTCCTTCCTGAAATGACTATCCATCTTAAATGACGTATGTTAGACGGCTTGAGCGGAGCATCCGTTAACACCTTTTCTTCAACTGTCAGTATGCTGCCACTTCCATTTCAAAATACAACGGCTGTTTTTATACATCCAATCAAATTACAGAGAAAGATGAAAGCCACGCCCACTATTTTTCTCATTAGAAATTCAGTTTCACTCAGAAATGCATCAAAATATAGAAGTAAAAACTATTGCAACTTCCGGTTCACGGGGACTTTAAGATTTACATGCAATTTAAAGTCTTTGACAGTAAAATAACCTATATAATTTAAACACTAAAGTAGATGACAAGGATCCACAATTTACATTTACATTTAGTCATTTAGCAGATGCTATATTCCAAAGCGACTTACAGAGAGTTCAGGGAGCAATAAGCGATATGTCATACAGGAGCAATAATACAATAGGTGCTAATACAAAGCTACTAGTTTCAACAAAAGCTAGACCAATACCTGTTGAGAGAAAGAGTTACTGTTTTTTTTGTGTTTTTTTTTCTTCTCATTTGTCTGTCAAGTTTTCACAGAAGAGATGGGTTTTAAGTAGTTTTTTGAATGTTGTGAGAGATGTGGTTGACCGGACTGAGTTAGGAAGAATGTTCCACCAGGAAGGAGTTGTGAAGGAGAATGAGCTGGAAAGCGATTTACAGCCCTTATGAGAAGGCAATACAAGACGCTGCTCATTTGCTGAACGCAGGGCTCTTGATGGGGTGTAGGAGTGTAGGAGGGTGTGAAAGTATGCCGGTGCAGATCCAGTGATAGTCCGGTAGGCAGGGGCGCCGTTAGGTGGGGTGCAGAGTATGCCGTGCATATGGGCCCAAACGCTAGGGGGCCCCACAATCATCCCTTTTTCATTTTTGCAGTTAGTTACTTTTTTTCCCCGTACATACACAAATACATGTCAGTTAATAACACTAAAGCGAAAGAAAAATTATTTCCTGTAAATGAAAATTAAACTATTGTAAATTAAAGTGTTACGTGAACGTGACGCTCTTAAAAAAACAGCGCGCCAGATGTTGACGTAAAAAGTAACGATGGAACGAAACAAGCATTTGTCAGGTGCCCAAAAACGAAAACTCAAAAAAGTAAGGATAGAGAGGTAAAAAAATTAAGTAACTCTCTTACAAAGTGGGTCTTTGCGAAGAATAAGCCAAATATTTCTGATGACTGCAGTAACACGCAGGTAAAGAACTTGGATGTTAATAGCGACTGCCTCAGTGTCGATGTTAGCACCGGAGGAGGGCAACAGATTAGCGACAAACAATTGACAATATGCAGGCATGAAACAGCACAGAACAACATTCAAGACAGTAACGGAACCAGCGATGACGATCTAAAAAAATCAGGACTACGGGTTAGCGAAGAGGAGGCCACAACATTTGATGCTAATGTGCATAACATTCCGGCTGCCGGTGAGAGTGAAGCAGGACAGTCCATTAGCAGACCGTGCATGCCCACCACCAGTCTCAAATTGTTTAATTACATTTCTATAATATTATAACATTTTATTATTAAAATCACTCATTTAAAAAATGAATCTGAAGAGGGGGGCCCAAAATTCTGTCTTGCATACCCCCCTTGAAACTGTTAATTGCGCCCCTGCCTGTAGGCAAGCATTAGTGACTTGAATCTGATACGGGCTTCAACCGGTAGCCAGTGGAGAGAGATGAAAAGGGTTGTCACATGAGCCCTTTTGGGCTGTTGGAAGACGAGGCGTGCTGCTGCGTTCTGAACCAGCTGGAGTGGTTTGATAGCCTTTGCAGGAAGACCAGCAAGGAGAGCATTGCAGTAGTCCAACCTTGAGATAACCAGGGCCTGGACAAGGAGTTGTGCTGCATGCGCAGTGAGATAGGGTCTAACCATTCTAATGTTGAATAAGGCATATCGGCATGACCGTGTTGTCTTTGCAATGTGATCATTGAAGGACAGCTGTTCATCAAATATGACTCAGAAGTTCCTGGCTGTTTTGGAAGGAGTGATTGTGGTATTGCCAAGTTGGATGGTGAGATCGTGTTGCACTGTGGGGTGTGCCGGAAACATGAGTAGTTCTGTCTTGGCAGGGTTCAGCTGGAGGTGATGCTCTCTCATCCAAGCTGAGATGTCCTCTAGGCAGGCTGTAATGAGAGCTGCTACAGTGGTATCGTCTGTGTGAAACGAGATGTAGATCTGGGTGTCGTCAGCATAACAGTGATACGAGAAGCCGTGTGCCCGTATGATGGGTCCCAAGGTTGTTGTGTAGATGGAAAAAAGCAGCGTTCCAAGCACCGATCCCTGAGGGACCCCAGTGATCATGTGGTGAGCAGTGGATAGCGAGCCCCTCCATGACACCCTGAAGGATCTGCCGGAGAGGTAGGATTTGAACCAGCGGAGAGGAGTGCCTGAGATTCCTAGAGATGACAGGGTTGCTAGCAGTATCTGGTGATTGACAGGTCTAGCAGAATCAGGACCGAGGATTTAGATTCTGCCTTGTCTAGCCACAGTGCTTCTGTGACCGACAGCAGTGCAGTCTCAGTGGAGTGGTTTGTTTTGAAGCCAGACTGCTTGTTATCCAGTAGTTTACTCTGGGATAGGTAGGAAGACACCTGGTTGAAAACTGCCCTTTCTAGTGTTTTTGCAATAAATGGGAGGAGAGAGACAGGTCTGTAACTGTCGGTAGTAGAGGGGTCCAATGTGGGTTTCTTAAGTAGGGGCGTGACCTGGACCTGTTTGAATGTGGATGGAAAAGTGCCGTTGAGCAGGGAGGTGTTGATGATGTGTGTGAGGGCAGGTGTGAGTGTGCTGGATGTGGCCTGAAGGAGATGGGAGGGGATTGGGTCAAGGGGACAGGTGGTTGGGTGGCTGGAGAGAAGTCTGGTGACTTCAGTGTCAGTCAGTGGGGCGAAAGAGGAGAGTTCAATGTTTGAAGTGAGGGTAGTGTGTAACGAGGTCTGAGGTGCTGAGAATTGTTTGCTGATGGATGATGTTTTCTCAGTGAAAAAAAACAGTGAAGTCCTCTGCAGTCAAAGATGAAGTGGGTGGGGGCGGAGGGGGGCAAAGAAGTGAGTTAAATGTCTTGAAAAGCTGCCGAGTGTTAGGTGCATTGCTCACTTTGGTGGTATAGAAAGAAATTTTAGCTGCGGTAACACTAGCAGAGAAAGAGGAGAGTAGTGACTGGTAGTCCCTTAGGTCAGCAGAATGCTTGGTCTTGCGCCATTTCCTTTCAGCAGCCCTGAGGAGGGGGTGGCGCGAGCTGGTCTGGAGGACAGAGGACAAAGGTTATCTAGACAGGATGTACGTGTTGAGCATAAGGTGTCGGTGGCAGTGTCAACATCTAGAGATGCAAAGTTGGAGGGAAGAGAGGATGTCACTTTAGCAGAGAGGGTGCTAGGGGAGAGAGAGCGAAGGTTCCTTCTAAAATAAATGGGTGGTGGTGTAGGTGTAGTTCATGTAGGAAGGAGCATGTTGAAAGTGATGAAGAAGTGGTCAAAAATGTGAAGAGGTGTGACTTTAATGTTATTTGTGGTGAAGTTACGGGTGTAGATGAGATCAAGCTGGTTTCCTGATCTGTGAGTACCGGCTGTGGCGAAGGCATGTGAGGTTGAATAATTGGTGATAATAATTGAGAGATCACAGTAGGGCTGCAACAACTAATCAATAAAATCGATAATAATCGATAATGAAATTCGTTGTCAACGATTAGTTGGTCTGTGACATCACTTGCGAGCTGCGCAGTTATAAATCAAGAGCATCTTCTTAGCAATTGAGCAATTACCGTTTTAGATGTGTCTCTCCGTGTAGCATGAGCTGCTGTTTTAAAGTCAGACGTGTCTCGCCGTGGATGTGTCTCTTCGTGCAGCGCGAGATGCGCAGTTTTAAAGTCACACGTGTCTCTCCGTGCGGCACAAGTTGTCAGACGTTGTTTTGCATGCATCTCTTCAAGCTGCGCAGTTTTAAAGTTTAAAGGGGAGAGGTGTTTTAAATGACAAAATTAAAGATTATATTAGTAAAACCCAATTTGTGGCGTTTGCACTTTGCATAATACATAATAGGCTAAATACCCTGATTTGGTGGTTTATTTAGTTCAGAGGTGGAAGTAACGAAGTACATTTACTTGAGAACTGTAAGTACACTTTTTGAATATCTGTACTTAAGTATTACTTTTTATGTTTACTTTTTACTGTACTTCACTACATTTGAATGACAAATATCTCACTTTTCATGGCACAAAAAAATTATTTCCTTGGCCGACCCTCCCCTCGCTCCCACATTTGTAATCCTCACATTATCAGAAACATTTGCGGAATAAAATATAAATAATCAACAAGTTCTGCTTTTGCAGATGCATGACACCACAGACCACAAGCAATACATGAACAAAGTCCTGGGAAAGTAATCACCTACAGTCACCTACTGTAATAAATTATCGAAGTACTAATTATTATTTCATTTATTATATGAAAATAAATGAATTGGTCAGAATAAAATAATATTTTTGAATGGCGTGCAATGGTGAAAGACACTCTGTGCAGCTAGAAGTTTCGCTGACAACTGAACTGCACTCATCATGATTCGACGCATTACACACATCACTATCTGCACACTTACTGTCTGACACTACCAAACATTCACTCATGAGCTGAAGATTTAAACATTGCCACCATCATGAAAAGTTTTTAATAAATTACAGGAACAACTAAAAAACAACTAAAAAAGACACTGCTCACAGATAACTAGAGGAAAAGGACTGAACTCAATACTGATGTGCTGATGACTGATAGTTAAAGAAATGGTTTGTGTTTAAATAATGTGTTAAAGCCTCAACTTCCTCCACAAAACCATGAAGACAGTATAGACAGAACTTTGTTATTGCAAAAAGTACAAACAAATCGGAGATGTTTAATAATTATGTAACATTTAATGTGTTAATTGAGTGTTTCTCTGAATGTTGCTTCTTATAGAAATGTTGTTATGTGTCTCTTTATTGTGTTGCATGGAAATGTTTGTAAAACAGCATTGAATTTTCAGTACAACCACATATTATTCTGATTTGTACGAAGCTTTAATGCTAGTAGTTTTTATAGCCTGACCTTCTAAAATAACAAACAAACAAACAAAGCAAAACCATTTTCTCACCATTTACTGTTTTTAGACATTTTTAGCATTATACATATTATTAATTCATTTTTGAACAAGGATACAAAAATCTTTATAAAAGTACACCGGTGATCATTCCGAATGTTTAACGGTGTATAGTCGTGACACATAGTAACATTTAATACAGACTTCTTATGGCGGTTCGCAGACCGATTGGCATATGTGATCAAAGTACCGCGAGAGCGATTTATGAGCATAAGGAGCAGTCTGCTCTCGCGGTACTTTGATGTCATACGCCGATCGATTTGCGCATCTGATGCCCGCTTTGCTGTGCGCGTCTTTTCCAAACAAATAGGAAGTTGACGTTACACCGTTGCATCATGGGATGCAAAATTCAATGCCTCTACATTGTAGCGATTATTACCACTAAATGGAACAAATAAAGAACCGTTAAAGAAAAAATGCAGAAATGTTGCATCCATACCATCTTCCTTCGTCGTGAATGACTGTTTCAAGTGACTTTTTGCAGCCATTATACAGATGCATGAAAGTGTTTCAGAAATGTGGACCATTCACGACCTGCTCTAATTCGCAGCAGTTTGGAGCTTTTAAAGGTCTTGTTGGATTTCCAGGTTGAGCAACGTCGCTTAAATTGACAACTGCGGCGGTATTTACGCAGCTGCATTTCTCTTCTGATTCCAGGAACGTGTCGCTGGATGTGCAAAATGCTGAATGCACCAGCTGCAGACAGAAATAAAGACCCGATCCTTTCTGTTTTGAAAAGCAGAGTGAAATCAGACAGACATGGGAATGCTTTGGAAATATCGTCAGGCACAGGTCAGCACGTCGTTCACTTTGCTAACGCGTTGCCAAATATTACATGGCAACCATCTGAAGTTGATGCGCACTCCTTATCGAGGTAAGAAATTGGCAGTCTTGCGTTTCATAACATTTGCTGTTAGCGGTGTCACAATACGCTTTGTGTCAATAAAATGCCATCTGTAGGCTATATATATATTTTATTTTATTTAGTCATTCAAATCTAATAACAACAACGAAGCTGTCACCTCTTTATATTTACAGGGAACATGTTTAGGTTTGAAGCGCAGAGGTTATAATGTTTCATTTAACTTTACACAATTTTCTTTGAAACTTATCTGTCTGTTGCATCTTGTGATTTGGTTCAAATCTCAAGGAATGTAAAGTTACAAAACTTGGAAGACATAGGCAGGTGCAGTGCAAAGGTTTATCACCAGAGGGCGCCATCTATTAACTCTATTAAAAGAAATGCTTGGCTTTTGGTAGTGATTCAGTATAGCCTAGAAAATGTAGGTAAATTACAAATAAATGTTAATTTATGATTCTAATTATTTCTATATGGTTTTCTAATTATTCCTCTAGTTTTGCTGCTTACTAGAATGGCACCTGCTACTGAATGCTAAAGGTTAGTTATTAAATGTGATTTCATGTTCTTTTCTATTGTAGTATAGAGACGTATAGACAGCATTATAGGCTGCCTAATGTAAAGCCAGCCATCTATCTTGATGCATCACAGAGTTGGGAGAACTGGGCCGGAATTCAGCCAGAGTCATGTGACCTCATTGTCAACATCAACATGATGCACATCTCTCCTCTAGCATGCACAAAGGTATCATGTATGCCCACTTTAAGTCATTTTTTTTGCTGACTATGCATATAAAATAAAAATAATTGCATTTTTCAGGGTTTGTTTAATGGTGTTGGAAAGATACTCAAGCCTCAAGGATTGCTTCTGACTTACGGGGTAAATTGATATAGTCAAATTATGGTCAAATGTATTTGGATTGTGTTTATATATTCAGTTGTCTAAATGTTTTGTCTGGCCTGGCTTTGCTATTTTGTTTGCAGCCATATGCTGTCAATGGAACAATTTCCCCTCAGAGCAATGTTGACTTTGACCACAGCTTAAGATCAAGGTGGGTGTCAAAGCAATTCTTTGGTAAAACCTTTTCATTTATTTATTCTAAGAATGCGTTATAGATGCATCATAAAACTTCAATTTATTGTTCTGAAAATGTTTTTGTAAGCATTGTATTAAAGTGTATACCCATTTACAAAACTATTTTTAAGTCTTTTTTTACAGTTATCACTCTGTAACATGGTGTTTTGTTGTTTTTTAATAATTGTATAAATTTGTTCAATTTTGTCTTGCAGAAATCCAGAGTGGGGTCTAAGAGATATAGCTTTCCTGACATCGCTCGGCCAACACAATGGATTGCGACTTGAGGAAATTGTAAGAGTTTTAACAAAACAAACAGCTAAATGAACAATGTGGTGTAGTGCATTAAAATGTTGTATTTGTTTTTATAAGACTGTGTAATCTGATGACATGCATCATAAAGTAATTAATTGAAATATATGATGTACACTTAAAAATGCACATGTTCTTTTTTTAGGTTGAGATGCCTGCCAACAATAAGTGCCTACTGTTTCGCAAGGACAGCGTGGTTTGATACAGTATATTTGTACCGTATCGCACTGTATATGCATTGCTTTAACTGTTCAGTGATAATAAATAATAGGATGGAACAGGAATAAATGTTAAGGTTGAAAAATAAGTGATTGATTGAAGTGATCTATTTGTCAGGCATGGTGACCCATACCCGAAATGTGAACCCATCCAGTGTGTAGTGAACACAGGTACACCCGGAGCAGTGGGCAGCTATCACTGCAGCGCCCGGGGAGCAAGTAGGGGTAAGGTGCCTTGCTCAAGGGCACCTCAGTCGTTACCTGCCGGCCGTGGGAATCTTCTGGTCACAAGTCCGACTCTCTAACCATTAGGCCACGACTGCCCCCTTATTTACAAACGGTTAATTTATCATAATAAGTGGAGTTTTCAACATTTACAAATGCAATCCTAAAATAAATGGGAGTATTGTCGCGTGTGGTAGTAGATGGTTTGTCATAAATTCCTGGTGGTGGTCATTACAGTACCAAACATATGCATTTCTCTCTAACATGATCTCTTAAGACTTTCTTATCCATCGATTTGTGTAGGCTTTTAATGAAATAAACGTACTTACAAAATACAATTAACAATAAATTGGTTGGTTACGATACAGAGGTTGGAGTTTGATTTTCAAAGCAGTAAAATTGTGTATATGCTCTTTCTCTGAGTGTTAATGTAATGTCATAAACACGCGTCTCTTGTTTCTTTTTTTCACAACCAAATTCTCCTAATGAATAAAGTACACCCGTTTATCAAAGTGACACCTGTCACATTTGATAATAGAGATGTTATCTTCTTATTTATTATTCTTTATCTTCCCCTTGAACTCTGGTCAGACTTTTAGTTAGGAACGTTTCTCATCGATGACAAGTCGGAACCAAAGATCACGATCTGAAGGTGCCACACCGAAAACTGCCCCCAATATGGGCGCTGCGGCGGCGATGAGAGGAATGTAGTAGTCGGCAAAAGATTTTTTTAAACACATCCAATACATTACACTGTTCTTATAGGTAGGACTTGATCCTTAAGACTTGAATTACTCTCCTCTCTCATCCATAGCGAAAATCACCCATATTAATCACAAGTTCTGTCGGGTCGAGTGTCTTATTTTGGTCCCTACTATACAAGCACAGCCTGTCGGATCGTATGAAGCTTTTATTTTCGTAAAGACTTGAATAATGTCAACGACATCGCTGGATAAAGAGCTGCAGGAGAGACTGAGAGAGGCCAGTGCCATCGGAGATTTAGAAGAGGTGAAGTCTTTAGTGGAGAGCGGAGTGAACGTCAACTCTCAAAATGAGATTAACGGATGGTGCGTATGAACTCACGTCACATGACAGAGATTTACGTTGTATCGGCTTTTTAATTGTTTTAAATTAGTTGCTCACCGTTCAGCTGTTTATCATTAAATCCATTACAAAATTCCTTCGTGTAGTGTGTTTTGGGCCTTATTCCAAAAGGATTTATTAGTGTTCTCTCGGTTCCACCAGATAACATCCCACCCAAAACATTCATGGCTTCTATTACAATCAACATAATTCCCATTATAACCAGGCACAGAGTTTGTCCGTCACTCTTTCCTTCATTTTTTGTGTATTGTAAGACAGATAAGCTCAATCTAGTAATGACAGGAATGCAGGAAATGTTAAAACATCAATGCAATGACATGATATGTGACCAGGGGTCGCTGTTTCTCCATGCCACCAATACATCCGCTCGTCATCATCCCTGGTTACACACCCCTGTGGTTGTGGCTAGAAGGGATACAGCTACGGCCGGAAGTGATGCAAATAAAAGTACAATCAATTATATTAGCTAATGCATACACTCACCCCAACCAAAACCTAACCTTACAATAAAAAAAGTATTTAACCGTTGTCAGCGTGACAAAAGCATGCTGTATCCCTTCTAGCCAAAACCCTGTTTGACTCATTGAGTGCTGGGTGGCCTGAATTGGGTGTGATTTAAGGTGATGGCCTTACGTTCACAGGTGTTAAAGGTAAAGAATGACATTTATTTTTTCATTTTGACATGCAGAGATAACACAATTGTTAAAGTAATGGCGTTGTTCTGTTGTTTGCCTGAATCTAAGAACTTTTTGGATATTTCTTGGTTCATTTTCATTATAATTTGTCAATGTAACGCAACAATACACTGAAAACAAAAAGAATTTAGAGTGTTGGTGAAAATATACACATATTAAAACATATATCTGGTTTATTTAGTGAGAAAATAAAATGAAATTAAAACCGTTTTGACAGTTGATTTGTTTATTTATTGAGTTAAAGGAGCAAAATTGCATTCCCACAGCTTTGAAAATCTTGTTGTTCCATATCTCGTCCAGTATTCATTTATACAATGTGGGTATTAATGGCTCTACAACAAACAAACATGTTTAAAGTCTAACGTTTGCTATGCATTTTTTAATGACATTCATCGCCAACAGCTTTTATTGCCATGGCACATGTTTGAGATGTTGTGATGTCCTCTGTTTATCCAGGACGTGTTTGCATTGGGCCTGTAAAAGAAACCACAAACAGGTAGTGGCGTATCTTCTGATCACCGGAGCTGACAAAGACATTCTAACTTCGAAAGAGGAATTAGCCGTTCAGCTCACTTCCAAACCTGAAATCAGACGACTACTTGGAGGTACGTTCTTAGATCGACAAGACTTCTTTACTCGGTTCTCATTGCAGTACGTAACCCATCTGTCCGTCATCTTTCTTAGTGGAAGAAGAAGATGTTCCCGAGGTAAAGGAACCCGAGCTGCCAATCATCCCCAACTATCTTTCCAACCCGCCCTTTCTGTACAGCAAGCTGGATAAAGATAATCTGAGTATATCGCAGCATGTGTCGCAGAACGGCACCAACAATCATCCAGAACCCTTAGAGTCTGAACCAGCAACCCTCTCCCCGACACAAGAGCAGCAACTTCCTCCCCAACAGCCTAAGAGTCTTTACACAGACAGCCAGAGCCAACAAGAGTTATCCTACATCCCCGTCGTGGAGCAGAACGGCGTTGTGCCGAGCCCTGTGGTGAACGGAGGTCTGCCCATGGAGCTCTCCCCAGAGACTCATCACCCCAACCACTGCGAGTTTTCCCACCCTCATACCAGAGGACAGAACGGGCCGGTGTGCCCCACACTTCCTTCCCCCAGCGGGAGCACCAGCCAGCCCCAGGTTCCCAACGGCACCGTCACCCGGCAGCAATCCATCCCCCAGCAGATCAACTGCTCCCAGCTCGCCGGCTCCGTGCCTGCCTTCCAGCCCTTCTTCTTCACCAGCACCTTCCCTGTTAACGTGCAAGGTACAGTGAGAACTTGTGAAGAAACATTTTCTGCATACGGTCTACACCTTTTCACATGACTCATTCTGTGTTTTTTTCAGAGCTGGTCGTGAAGGTGCGAATCCAGAACAGCAACGTTAGAGAGAACGACTTCATCGAAGTGGAACTTGACAGACAGGAGTTGACATACAGGGCGCTGCTCCGCGTGTGCTGTCGTGAGCTGGACATCAGCGCCGAGCACGTGGAGAAGATCCGCAAGCTGCCCAACACTATGCTCAGAAAGGTGAAGCTTGATCTTAGTGACAAGAGCTTACAGCTTTGAGATTGTCTTATGACAGTGAGTTTGTGACCAGAATTTTAAATGGAGAACCCGACCCGGCATGTAACGCGTTTTATTATTTTGGACCGTTTCATTCTTTGTTGATTTCACAATATTTGCACACGCAGCTTTGTAGTCGAGCAATCTGAATACTCCGGTGCTGTCTTACGTTTACAGACCCCCTGTGTTTATATGTTTATGTGTAGGGATATAACGATTCACTCAGCTCACGATGCGATGCGATTCACGATACTGATCTCACGATGCGGTTCACGATACTGATCTCACGGTGCGATTCACGATACTGATCTCACGATGCGATGCGATTCACGATACTGATCTCACGATGCGATTTATTCACGATTTACTCACGGTTTATTTTTACAAAATGAGTTGAAACAAATTAGAAATGAACAACTTCCCTTGCATTATTTCTTAAATGCTTCACGTTTCTTTGTATAGTAAAATTATGTTTTATTTCAAATAACAAAAACTAAACTGCAATTTTAAAACAAATTAATAATAGAAAAGGTCTCTTTAATATAAACAAACTAATACTGTCTGCGCTTTTCTTGGATTTTTTGCATTTAAGAAATATCAGCATGGCCACGTTTAGGTTTGCAGTGAAAATAGCGGCCCCTGCTGTTCAAAAAAAATTATTGCGATTCAGTTCACACTTCAACCGATTTGAATCGTCACACATTATAATCGATTTTCAACCGGCTCACGGTGAATCGTTACATGCCTATTTATGTGGTGTTTTTAATATGCTTTAAGACTCCATAAAGTTCTCCATAAAACTTCAATTTAACTAGTTTAATAAATGCTGCAGTTAATGATGTCATAAACCTGTAACCGATCGCTTCAACTCATTTGACCCCGTGGATCAGCAGTTTGAGGCATAAATACGCAAAGATAGATTCGGGTTAAAATGATTACTGCAATGCTGTGTCAGCTCTCAGTTTCACTTTTAGTTTTAGCAGAGTCTGGAACTGCTGTGTGTTATTGAGTGGAGGCGGGGCTAATTTAGCATATTCACGTATCTACATATACTTAATGAAGCAGAGGTGTAGAGTTTCAAGCTATTTTAAGGCAGGAAGAAAACGTTTAAATATGTCATTTTGATGGTCAATGATTAGTTTTAAGGGAAAAAATTATCAACCTCAGGGGGACTTTAAAAATCCATTCTCTGATGCATCACGATTCTGCTAATAATGCTGGTTTGAATTTCAAAAATGTAGAATCAAATCTGCATCATATTTGAGCGTGGAATCTCAAAAAAAACGTGGTTTCCCTTGAAAAAAAGAACTGTTACATTTTTCGGCTTTTCCAGACAAATGCTTCTCTGTGTGCCGAAAGACACAGCTGTTCTACATTTATAAACCTATTGTCCTAATAGCCACCTTTCTAAACATATGTCTTTTGTTTTCTCAGGATAAGGATGTGGCGAGGCTTCAGGACTTCCAGGAGCTGGAGGTGGTCCTGGAAAAAACTGAAGGCTTGACGCTGTTCTCTGGAAGTCAGGGCGGTCTGACTGATCGGCCCTGCTACAACATGAAGGCATCCCGGCTCACCTACTAGCTTCATATTAGCACCCCTGTAGGGCAAACTGACTGGCTGTTTTTTTGGGACCTGCTTCTTTCCATCCCAAACTATTTACTAATTTCTGTTCTCAAAATACACTTCTATCCTCCTCCGGTTTGGGTCGATAACCTGTTTAAGATATTAGCCTTACCTCCCACCCTTCATTATTCATTACCAGATGGACCTTTAGTGCCTCCTCCAGTGTATCCATAGATAACTCGTTTGAGCTCTTAACAGGTTTTGGCAGGCTTAGCTCTGGGACAGCTTTTTTCATCGGCCCACGCTTCAATTTGAATATTTAAATGCATTTTGTTCACAACTGGACTTGGGAAAATATTCAAATCCACCAAATTTGCATACTTTCCGAACCTGGGATCTGTCTCACGGCCTTGCCTTCGTATCGGGTCACTGTGCGAGAGCTGGTGCGCTGCTTCAACAGAGATCGGTCGATCATACGTCCACCGTTCCATCTCAAGAGCGTGAACTGTCGTATAATATAAGAGTGTATGCTTATATTGATCCGGGAAAGCCAGTTATTTCATTTAAATGTTTTGAAACTAAGATGTTATTTTGTTGCCAGACAGCTCTCTGTGCACTTTAACCAAACCTTGCCATTATTTGAAAAGTTATTGAGCCATTTCAGTGCTGTTTCTCAAATGCTGTTCGGTCAATGTAAGCCAAATATTTTCTGTAGGCTGCTCTGTGACTGTTTGGAGTAGACTGACCTCACGATTTTGCAAATGTCGCTTGTTTTGCCAACTAAACAACGTTGCAAGTTCCATTTTATTCCTCCAAGGAAGAGCTTGATTTGAGATAAAATAATACAATCTTTAACCCCAGAGAGCTTCCATTGATTCTCATATTGGCCTCCCTTGAGTTTGGCTCTGTGAAGATGTTTAATTCTCACAGTAACGGTAGTGCCATTCTTAAATACTGCATTCTTTAACATGCTTTAAAATTGCAGTTCGGTTAATTCAACTGTGGCGAATGTTTGAGATTAGATTTAGAAGAGATGCATAAACACTACATTGTTGTATATTAGCTTTCGACTTTATACAGGTTGTGTTAACGTGGGAACAGTACTCTCAAGTCATGATTTCTAAAGGATTTGTCCTAAACTAATTACGAAGTTGTTTTGTAGTTTTGTTGGCAGGTTTGGCAGTCTAACCATAACCAAGCATAATATGATTAACGTTTGTTGCTTCTATTGTTCAAAGTTAACATTAGCCATTTATGTTAACTTTGCAAGACACACTGCTAAATTATTTCATTTTTTTAATGTGCAATTTTTTGTATGATATAAATACTAGAATTTGAGGATTAAAAGAAGGATAAACTTAAATTGAAATGAAATCATCTTTGTTTTTCTTCATTTAAAATTCTTCTTTAATATTTATTTTGAGTCCGTAATTTTTCACGTTTGATCATTTTAAGTTGTAGGTTTAGAAGTTCAAAGGTGAGCTTGTTAGAGACTATACTTAAGGTATTAGTCATGTTCTAAAGGTCAGTTTGACTTTGCATTTTGATTCCAGATATTTGAGATGTTCCTAGTACTTTGATACAACAGTGCATTGTCTTTACTAACAATACTTATTACTTTGATAAAGCATGGGCAAAAGCTATCCATAATTGTTTTTCTTGACTTGAAAAGCAGATGGAAAGATGTCTGTCTTTAGAAATAACAAAAAGACGAGGCACCATGCCATTGCTAAACGTCACCAATAGAGGACAGGCTTAAACTAGTCTTGGTAACGGATGACGGATGCAGACTGAATGTTTTTAAGAGGAAGGAAAATTTTCCACTTGATTAAACCTAGTAGACATCCACTAAGGACCAGGACTGTGTGCAGAATTTGGTCTTGTTTACGCTTTCTTGTTTAGATGTATGACTCGGGTTGGTGTATTTAGTATTGTTTCCTACTACTTATATACTTCTTTGATTGATGGGCTGTTGTCACAACCAGTTTGATCATAATTTATCTATTTTATTACATGCTGTATAAAAAAATATGCAAACAATGTAACATGGATTGAATCAATGAAATAGTTTAAGATGTTCAGTCCAGGACATAAACAAACGTTCCTTTTGCGCTTTTGTGGCCTGAACTTAACTTCCCTGTAGATTATTTCTGAATACAAGCTAAATAACAAGTAAATTACATTAGCTAGCAAGTTAAAAGTATGTCTATTATTTTGGGTTACCAGTAGAAGAACTGTTACTTGGCTAAACTTAAATGCAACAAAGTTATACAACCCATTCAACAAATTGTTTATTCAATAAAATTATTATACAAAAAAACAAAGAATTGTTTATTTAATACAATTGTTATACAATAAAATAGTAGTTATATTACAGTATATAGCCACTAGCCAGACCGATCAACAAACAGACTGGAAGTTCATTTTGGGCCAGGCGCGTACGTCCGATGAAACCGTCTGTAGGAGAAAAACGTTGTTGTGTCTACGGTTTCATTATACCAATCGTCTAAATTTATAAATGTAACATTTCAAATGGTTTACATTTTATGTATTCAGAAACCTGCTTTAAGGTTTCTTGACTGGTAAGTTAAGAATTGATAAAATCTTTGGTGAATCCTACTGCGAACCGAGATTCTGATGTCATTTAAATTATTTAAGTTTGGGCTTTTGAAAATTTCCAAGGACTTCATAAATCTTACAAATATCATGGTAAAATTCAGATTTTCTTCAAGGGTTGAGGGTGGATGGACATTTCACAGTGAATTGGATGGAAAACACTGACAGTACTCAAACGATTTATGTTAAATAATCGGGAAACTGACGGTAGATTTGCCACAGCTCAATTCAGGAATTCGGTTCACTAACTCCCCTTTGACCTCTTTTGCCAAGTTGCGTGTTTTGAGACCAGAGCCCCATCCGGTTCAGCACTATAGATCACTTGAGCGAGCAGTCTACTTACGTGAGAAAAGGGGGAACAATACACAGGAAATTACCCGAGATCTTCTCAACCCCTGAAGCAATTGCGTCTACTTGCACAGAAAATAAAGAAAAAATGTGTGAATGATCAACGCAAACTATTCATCCTCATGAAACTAAATATCCCAACAAAAGCCTGTAAAACTTTGAAGCTGCAGTGTTTTCAACTTTTTCACATCTGAACTTACCTCAGTTGAGTCATCTGATGTTCTTGGGTCAGATCACGTCTCATACCCCGTGTGGTGAAGCTAGCAGGAGCTGTCTCGATAAACACCTGCCTTCTCAGTGGGCTCATCGTAACACCAGATATCCAGCTGCATCTGACAAATCATTACCGCCCAGCTGATCTGGGAACAGTTATCCTATATTAACCTCACCCAATAGTCCTTGAGAAACTTCCAACTTCTCCAAGAATTGCCAGATCGTCGGCATGGTTTTTTTTAGTAAGGTGTGTACATTTCAATTTTTGTTAAAGCAAAACTGATCCAATGTGACTTCCAGTCAAGTTTACTGTACTGATACACTATTTAGTCATAGCTAAACTGAACTGTGACCCCTTGGATCTATTTGCATTTACACATTTTTATAAGATGCATGATTCATCCGTATCTTTGTAATCTATTATATGTTTTAAATTGCTCTACTCTCCATTTCAGCTGATGTCACCAAGACTTCTTTCTTTGACCCCCTCCTCCAACCTGCTGGATTCATTTAGGTATGCAATGTCCAGTTTTTATGATCACATTAATGCCTGATGGACACAATCCAGTTGAATTTGAATAGCCCGATTCATTCATGCCAATAGAAGTAAAATAGGTTGTGATCGCCATTTCACGTGAACTTTATGTATTTTTTTACGTTCTCAGGTCAGAGCAACCTCCGGCGTTTATAGTCTTGGATATTTTGTTGGGATCCGGTTAAAGCCAAACACACGATTATCTATAATAAAACCCCCAGAAGAAAAGCATTTTTTTGTAATTAATGGAAAGAACATGTTGTTTGACAGTTTATGTCTTCATGTTGCTCACAGCAAATGTTGTATCTTTAAAGTACTGTGGAGGGTCATTATGTGGTTTAAAGTCAGTGGAAAAACACATTAACCTTTGTGTGAATATGTTTCTGGTGACAGTGTTTTATAGGGTATTAGGCTATTTAATGGAACTTCACTTGAAACTTTTCGTAAACGTGACACTTCATGTGGAAATTTCATGGAATACTACCATACCGTTACTATTTATTCAGCACTTAGTATGCATACTGTGCGTTGTATGAATATTTAGTAGTTTATTACCCAAGATGACCTGCTGTATTTGTTCCAACAGACCATAGAATAATGTATCCCGCAATGCGCTGAACTTGACCTACATTTCCAGTGTGGTGCGAAATGTACCAAAGGTAATATTAACTGTTTTTTACCTTTAAATTGTTACATTGTAATTTATTAGTATTATTATTTTGGTCATTTCTATATTTTACACAAACTTTTCATTCGTTTCCAAAGTGTCAACAGTGTAAAAAAGTAGCCTACAGTTTATCATGGCGCAAATTGTTTCCCTTTATATTTTTATAGTATGCACTGCAACAATTTGCAGTATACACTGCATACTACGCAGTATGCAGTTCGCCAACACTTCGTTCAGACCACAATCGTACTCGGTCTTCTTAATGATGGGTAAAAAACCGGTTTATACACGTGCCGCTTCTTAAATGTGTTTTGATAGATTAGTTTCCTCGAGACTGTTCCTGCCATGGATGTGCTCGTAAAACTGCGTCATTATGTGCTCAATTAAATAACAAGGTTGAACCCGCAGTTTTAATGAATGTAGCGGCGCGCATGGACCTCTCCGCCTCTCCTCACGACACTTGAACGCATCAGACGTCCTCCACTTTACCAAGGTCCCCACTTATTTCTGCCCTCGATTTTACGCATTATTTTCTCGGACCCCGCGCACTTTTTCCAACTCCTGGAAAGTTTCCCTGGCGCCTGGATATGTGGTGGATGCTCTTTCCCAGATGGATTTGGTTTTTATTCGGGCAGCTCTGCGTCTTGCGCTTGGACTTGCGCGCCAGAGCGTTGCCAATGCCAATGTCAATGTCCAAAGTGGTTTATACACACGCGGGGATGTGTCCGAACGAGATGAACCCGAACCTGTGGGTGGACGCCATGAGCACCTGCATGCGCGAGTGTGAGTCCGATCAGGTGAGATCAGCCTCCAGTATTCTTCACGTGCGCACTTATAGCCTTAAGCCTACATATGACGTGTTTATCTTGTGTCGTAACAACAATGAAATTTGTGATCAATTGGCATTTGCTTGCACGAGAAAGACAAAAGATTGTCAGATTGACTCGCATCCTTACAATTGTGGATTTCATGGTAATGATGTTTATTTATTTATAACTATAATAATAATAATTATAGCTGTAGTACTTATTGCATTTTTGCCAAAACTATGGTTATCATGGTCATTTGTGAACCACATTTTTTTCTACAAACCTTTGTAAAATTAACAATGGTTTTATTACAGTAAGAGTGAAGTCTTTTTGTCAGATTGGTTACCATTTTATTACCATATTTCTACTACAAATACCATCATTAATCTATGGTTATTGTGTGAGACCATTGGCTTTACTACAAATAAGTAGTAACTATGGTTACTATTAGTTATTATTACTATTAGTTACTATTATATTAATATAAGTTAAACCATGGTTAATTTTCATAAGATATGTTTTAATAAAACGTAACCACAGTTTGCGTTCAGAAATTCATTATGATAATTCATTATTATAATAATAAAAAATTGTATAAAGAACACTTTGACATCAGCATTCATCTTTTAAATGTGTATTGTTAAATGTATATTGTCAACATATATGACACTTTTATAGAAAGGTTTTAATATCAATATTAATAACGATTGACCAGCAACAAGAACCTTTTATAAATGTAGTTTAATTGTTGCAAAATAATGAAAAAGTGACAGTCTTTAAATTCACTTGCTAGGAGTCACACAAGCGAATAACTTTTACACACTTCAAAACGCACTCCAATCACTGTTCTTCTTTTGTTCCCCGAGGATTGTGAGCCATTCGAGAAATGCTGTTCAAACGTTTGCGGAAACAAGAGCTGCGTGGCCGCCCGCTACATGGACCTCCGGGGAAGGAAAGGTCCGGTGGGAATGCCCAAAGGGATCACCTGCGACCAATTCATGTGCACGCAACAGGGTTCAGAATGCGACATCTGGGACGGGCAGCCGGTGTGCAAGTGCAAAGACCGCTGCGGACAGGAGCCCCGCTTCATCTGCGCCTCAGACGGCATGACCTACTACAACAAATGCTATTTGGATGCGGAGGCTTGCACGAGGGGTGTCTCTCTCACCGAAGTCACCTGTAAGTTCCACCTTAGCTTCTCCAACACCAGCCCTCTACCGGAGGAGACCACCGTTCGCCCCACCACGGCTCATTTGGAGACCACCCCTATGGATATTCAAGCACCTGTGATGGTCAGCAATCCGGTGAACTATTTCGTGTTCGTAGGCGAAACGGCTAGTTTCCTATGCGAGGTGACGGGCAAGCCCAAACCGGCAATCACTTGGGAGAAACAAATGAAAGGCAAAGAGAGCACAGTGATGGGACCCAATCACGTGCTTGGAAACATAGTGGTTACCAACATCGCCCAGCTGGTTATATATAACGCTCAAATCCAAGATGCCGGCATCTACACCTGCACCGCCACAAACCCCGGCGGCACAGTGCAGGCTCATTTCCCGCTCTCTGTGGTCCCCCAAGAACAGACCGAACCGAAGCGGGTGACGAATTCCACACGCTTAACGCCCGAGGAGTGTTTGAAAGATCCCGATATGGATATCTGCGGAGAGGAGGGTGTTAGTTGGTACTATGAATCCAAAAGCAACAACTGCTTCACCTTCACGTACAGGCAATGCGACACGAACAAAAACCATTTCGACACGTACGAGTCGTGCATGTCGTCGTGCGGATCGGAGCTTGCCACACCTTGCTCCTTACCGAGCGTGCAAGGGCCCTGCAAGTCATACACGCCACGTTGGGCCTACAGTCACGCTGTCAAGAAATGCCAGCCGTTCGTTTACGGAGGATGCGGTGGAAACGAGAACAACTTTAAGAGCCAGGAAGCCTGCGAGGAGATGTGCCCCTTCCCCAAGACCAAAAACTGTAAGCAGTGCAAACCCAGGCAGAAGATGGTTTCGAGCTTCTGCAAGAGCGACTTCGTGGTCCTGGGACGCATTTCCGAGCTGATGGAAGAGCACGACTCCGCGCTCATCACGATGGAGGAGATCTTAAAGGATGAAAAGATGGGGCTGCGGTTCTTCCGTCAGGAACCTCTGGAGGTGACGCTGCTCAACATGGATTGGAAATGTCCCTGTCTGAACATAACCAGAGCTGAGGGCCAGATGATCATCATGGGGAACGTTCACAACGGCATGGCCGTCCTGCAGCCCAACAGCTTCGTGGTCGCCTCGACGGCACGGCGGGTTCGTAAACTCCGTGAGGTTGTCAACAAAAAGCCTTGTGATATTTTGATGGAGTTCAGCAGCACGAAGTACTAGCACGATGCAAAAACTGAGAGCAAAAACAACTACAATCACGTCATCACGACGGAGAGACGAATTATGTGATTTTAACTTTGTGAACGACACAAAGACGTATACTAGATGGTTTCATATGAAAGTATTATCTTATTTACATCTACACGTTGTAGTGCGAGTATTATTTTAGTTTGACTAAAAAGCCTCAGATGTTAAAGCCGACTCTCTGTACCTGTCTCGAAACGAACGCCTCGCAGGCCGTCACTGAAACTTCAGTGGAAACAGGTAGTTAAACGTTACTAACCTAAAAACGATTTATGCTTCGCTAAAAATGCATTACATTCGAAAGCCATGTCAAAAAAAAAACATGACATGTTAAATACTATTGCACCTTATTTAATTCACACTCATAACACTTTGTTCTGTTTATTTATTTTAACACCGTATTTTTACATTACTACCATAAGTTGAAACAGGTAGTCCTATGTACGTGCTTTACAAAGTATGTTACGTGTTTTTTTTGTCAAACCATACAATGGCTAACATATAATGAGATTATAAGTATTATTTTATGAGCTGTTGAAAATGAATTAAACATTTATGGATCACTTTCAGAGATGTGCAGTCCTATGTCTTTCTCGGTTGTTGATTACGATGCGTTTTTCAATGCGCTTTCATTGGGTGGGGGTTGGTGGGGGGTTATACTTTATGATAAATCTGTGGTCCCACCCCTCACCCCACTCTATTGTCACGCAGCACTGGCCTTGATTTTGGAACGGGTCACATTCCAGCTGTTCTTCGGTGGGAAATGTTGTGACTGAGGGGGATGGGGGGGCCAGTCTGATCCGTTGTGTTGTGTCTGGCTCTAAGACTCTCTCCTCCACCGCGGACCTTTCATGTGAGAGAGCCCTCGCCTCCCCCCCAGCCGCCCGGCCCCTCTCATCTTCCCAGCTCCATCTCCAGCCAAGCTGTAACCCCGCATGGGAGGGGAACCGACGCACACACCGCTCTCTGTTTTAAAGGCACCAAACTTTTGACTGGGAGGGAGAGGGATAACACATGCTTATTCCCTAGGGTGGGCCTCCGATGGCTGCTACCTCAGGCCTGGTGGTCAGGGCCTCATCTATGACCCTGTAAGAGGCTTGTGAAAAGAATCAAAAGAGAGGGGGCGTGAATCTGACATTGGTTTGGCTGGGGGGGATGCTGGGAATGCCGAGTGGGTAAGTTTCATTATAGCTGTTGACAAGTGTCAAGTAAAGCAAGTTAAGCTCAAGAACAACCACCGATGAGGGGTTTTGTTGTTTCTAGTCTGCATATCGCTAATGGATAAGCGATAACCTGTAACTGTGTATTACTTAGGGTTTGTTGAGAGCAAATGTCATTTTATGAAGAGGTACAGCCTGTATCAATCGAGCACTGATCTGAATATTTATGGGGTACATGCCCCACACCCCGGATGTCTCGGCCATGTTAAAAACCTCTCAAATATCGTGCATGTTTATGTGGTCTTTACATTATGATGAAACCAATCACGATCCAACTGCAGTAATGTTGTCCTGGCGTTAGATACATGCCAAAATCTTTAAAATGTAAAAGTTACAAAGTAATCAAAACTTTTCACTTTTTATCCACAGTTTAGTGTAATATTGCCGTCTAAATTTTGTACATAATCAAATTGGCTGTATACACAACCATTTGTTGCCATGGCTATTATTATAATTAAGACTGTCAAATAAAAAAAATAAAAAAAGTTTGTGTTTACATCAAAAAAGTATGTCTGTGTACTGTGCATTGTGCATAATAATTTTGTATTTATAAACATAATTTTTACATGTATTTATTTATATTTACCAATCATTTAAATGATATATAAATGTATATTAATTTTAATATTTTATAATTTTCTTAAATATATGCATGTATGTGTATGTTTATAAGTAGAAAGTAAAATTATAAGTATTGTTAATATGCACAGTACGCAGACAGATATTATGCAAACACAAACTTTTATTCTGAATGTGATTAATCGCGATTAATCATTTGACAGCCCTAATTAAAATGATTATAAAACCATGAATAATAATTTTAGACATTTTTTTTCCGATAAAATTTTATGTCAATTGTTTTTGTGGTAAACGTTTGTTAACCATCTGATAGCATTGAAGTGAATACTTTTTAGACGTACCAAAAGTTTAAACCATCCAGCTATTAGTGAAACATCTTGTATCCAAAAGTAACCCAATTTAAAATGTGTAAATCTGATGCTTTAGGATTTAGAAGCTCAACGCTGGAGCAATTTAACTCAGTGGAAACATCTTGACCTTGCCGTCTCCCCTCACAGGGCCTCATGCACTTGACAGGGTTCAAGTACGTTTGTGTGATTTATCCTGCATACTTATTCCTGTCCCCTCAGAAGTCACTCTCAACCACACTGTCCCGCCATCCATTGATTTGCAGCTCCGACAGGCACGTTTGTTTTTTTGACGTAAATTATGCAAATAAAATGTATAATTTGGTATGCAGAAGTGGGCGTGCATTGGGTCCATTCACAGCGTGATGAGATTCCCACAGAGATCAGGAGTCTGCTCACGTCTCCTGTGTGTGGGAGGCCCCACAATCCCACAACTGATGTATTACATCAGATTACATCTGATAACCAACTGCTTGCAAAAGTATTTTTATACTTTAAGGGAAGATATTTTATTCTATTAAACAAGCGTTTTGTTTATTATATTTGCTCAGTTTCGACAAATTATCTTGTGTTCAATTGCATTTCAATGTAATGTGATTTTTTTTATTTACAGTTTGACAGAAATTCCTATTAAATCCCACATGTGTCCAAGACCAACAATACACAACTTTTACAATATTGTACGACACATGAATAATTATGCATTTTAGAATACTGTAACTAGGCTATGTTTAAAATGGAATACTAGAGTTCTGTTTACTGCATACCACACAGTATACTTCCCATTTTGTTACTTAAGAGTATGTGAAACTATATTCAGTTTTAAAAAGTTTCGCAAAAGTTTTCAATAGTACTTTATTTTAGAAGAGCAGAAACTCAAATTCATTATAGGCCTACAAAATCAGGGTCAAATTGCATTGCATTGTGGGATACAGTGACTTGAAAAATCTCTGAAAATCTCTCTATAAACACTTTGGCCTGCAATAAGTTGACAGAGTTTATAGAGTTAATAGTTATTAAAGACACAGTGTTACCTGGCAAAATAGCAGTAAGCCTCAATAAGCAGAATAGTGTTGCTTTAGTCACTGTGTCACGTGTTCGGTGTCAAACTGTGACTAAAATGTCAATAATGTTTAATAAAATAAGAATGCTGTTTAGAACTGATCCGAGATCGTTTTAGGGTTTGTCCCGTGTTTTACTTCGGTGTAGCCACTGCGTTCTTCACTAGAGGGCGCACTTGCACAAGTGCTGGTGATGTGTATGTGACGCGTATTCGTCTCTACAGCAAAACATCCAGCAGCTTGTCTAATTATCTCCTATTGAGCTGCAATGCATATCATATTAAGTCCAAACTGCTGTGTGAACATGCAATTTTTCTTTTTTAATGAAACATTTATGATTAAGTAGATGGATAATTAATTACTACCATAATCAATGTCATACTACCTTCCAAACCAATCACAGAGACTGGAAGAACGTTATAGGCAATGTACAGATATTATGGTTGAGTGCACAGAGTAATAGGAAATGATTATGCTGCACTTCCTAGGCCTCTCCGTGCTTGATTCATCAATGAGGAATAATTTATGGGCAACCTTAAAGGGTCAGTAGCTTGTGGATAATTCATTTAGAAAGATGCTTGAAGTGGATGGTGGGCCAGACCGAACACGATACACCTGTCTTGATTCCCGAAATCGAATTGAAAAAAGTCGTAAGAGCCTCAGCCACATGTCTTAAACATGGCTAATGTAATATCAAACGTGACTGCCGTGAATCACGTAACCCAAGAACGTGTCAAAAGAACAGGGTCCCCAAAATCAATTAGGTTTATTATGTGATTTTCTTGATAATTGAGCACATTTTCTGCCCCGGTGTTCATTGCTGTTATGGAAGCAAATGTCATTCTTATTAATGTAATGCAATGATGCATTATGTAAATTATGATAATAGTAGTTGTAGTAGTTAGGCGTGTTGCATCAATTCATGCTGATTAAAATGCATGTTTGAAATGAGAATTGTTCTCAATCTTTAAAACCGAGCAAAAAAATCAACCTTATGAATCAGCATTCATTCAGACGTACTGTATGTCCGTTCAGCCTGCCGTTTTACGTCTGGCTTTGACCCCAGCAGCCATCGGCATCATAAATAACGCAGCTCTCTGCACACACGTGCAATATTATTTGCATTTGTCACTGCATGACACGAAGTCCATTCCCTTAAAGACATGGTTGGCTGTGCAAAATGAACTGACTGTCAGGTCTCGCGGTGAGGCGTTATTTATTGGAAGTGTGTTTCCCTTCCAGGCTAAAGCCCGAGGCAAGAGGAGAGAGGTGTTCCTTTGAGTATGATGGTAAATGAGAATATTCCCAGAAGAAAAAGACACCATGACTATTCAGGTCTATCCCAAATGGGAACCAGAATATCACACAGAGACTTTTGGGTAGACACCTTTGAATTGGGCAAGTAAGCAACCAAATAGCAACCATCCAAAAGAATGGTGTACAAGCCCTTAACCCAGTCCTAAAACTAACAAATCTGATTGGCTGTTGAGCCAGGGAGTCAAAATCGCTCCTGCCTGTGGCAAAAAAGAAGGCTTTTTTTGTTAAATTGAAGGAAATCTCATTCTGAGCGTGTTCCGATCCACCAAGACACTGAACAAAAGGCAGTTGTTTGGAGTGGGGCGAGCTTTACACCCCCATGTGAATTACAGCGCTCTGTCCTCTGTCCTGTATTGCGAACCGAGAACAGAAAGTCGTAAATTTGGGGAATTTATTGCTTCCAATTAAACAAGGGAAGGTGGGAAATGCTTTATGGACTGACAAAAACACTGCATTTTAAAAACTTTGAATACGACGTTGGCATTAGAATTCTGCAGCACGTCCACGTACTCGAGAAAAAAAGCACTTTATAATCTGCTGAGAAACAACAGAGTAAGGCTTTTGAATTAGAAATGATATTCAAGCCCAGCTTGCATTTGTAAACAACCAGCAAAGAAAGAAAGATATAGGAGCATTTGGCCTGAAACAGTTTAATCTCTTTTGATGCAGTTTTTAAAGAGATTTTTGTTTAAGAAAATAAACTGCTTATTCCAGAATATATCAAGATTAAATGATACAATAAAGGATTAAAAATGCATTTAAATGAGTTTCTTTGTGTGTTTAGTGACCGTGTCTTGTCAATTGGACCATATATAAAACACAATAAGAGGCGAATTGTCATTTAGATAAAGAACAGAGCAGTAACATACAGTGGATTTTATTTTTACTCTGCTCAGGAAGCTGAAGCATATATTTATCATAACACACCCAGACATCTACAGAAAATACAGTTATCTCAGTCGAAGCATGTCTGCCCACCGGGGGAAAACAGAAGCAGCTAAATATTCATGCTGTTTCATTGTTTTATGTGGCAGAGCTGAGTATTAGATAAGATAAGTGAGTGTGTGTAGGAGAGAAAGAGAGAGATTTAAACCTAAATGTTTTTAAAAGAGTGATTTAGACTTATTTAACCGTATCATAACCTCTTCAAACCTGACTTTCTTTCTTCTGCAGAACACAAAAGAAGATATTTTGAAGAACGTTGGTAACCAAACAACACCGGCACCCATTGACTGCCATTGTATGGACGCATTTTCCAAAATATCTTGTGTTCCACAGAAGAAAGAGTCACATACAGGTTTTGAATGACGTGAGGGTGAATACATGATGACAGAAATTCAATTATAGTGTAAAATCTACATCTAACCTAGTGTTTTTTCATCTTTTAAAATGTAATTTAACTGCACTGACACTGAGCCTGACTTCAAAACAATAATTCTTATAGCACCTCATGAAATGTATCACTCTTTTCGACAGTTATATTCATTGCTTCTTGATTATTTTTTTGTTCACTCAAATAATTCACTTAACTCAAATATTTTTCAAACATCTATATTATGATTTTAATACATTATTTTTCTATCAAGTTTCTGTTTTTCGTAAATCTGCTTTGCGATAATGCACGACTGCCCTGCTATTTTACATGGATACATTTGGCAGATGCTTTTATCCAAAGTGATTTTTTTACACTGTTAAAAATAAAGGAGCTTAAAAGGTTCTTCACAGCGATGCCATAGAATAACCTTTTTTGGTTCCACAAAGAACCATTCAGTCAAAGGTTCTTTAGAGTCCTTTTTATAACCTTTTTTTGCCACAAGGTACCGTTTGTGAAACTGACAGGTTCTTCGGATGTTAAAGGTTCTTTATGCAACCATTTAGCCAAAACGGTCCTTCTATAGCACCTTTATTTTTAAGAGTGTTTGTGTGTTCCCTGGGATTCAAACCCACAACCTTTGCACAACTATTTTAAAAAATAATTCTAAAATATCAGTCATTTATTATTGAAATCCTTTTTACGTGTATGCTTTAACACAGTATAGCCTAATGATGCTGTCATGTATTTTAAATATACACAAACGCTGATGTGTGCAGGTATACGTGCTGTGGCCGGGTGCCAGTACGGGTGAGTGCGAGCCCTTGCAGTGTTGTCAGTGGAGAGAAATGCGTGGAACGTGTGTACAGACTGTTCTCTGGCAGCACCCGGACGTTCTGGAGTGTGCGGGGCGAGGCAGCTGGTGCTATTATTAGGACCCGAGAGAATATGATGCTGCCCTGGCCATGTTTGGTACAACGGGTCGCCCGCTTAAAGGCCCAGGACAGTTTGATCGCAGAGGTTAGGACATACTCATGCCTAAAATATTTGAAGTTGAATGTCTTCCTATCTGTCCGCCGTGTTACACCCAATGGTAACCTTTTCCTCACAACACTCGATGCTCAAGTTCGTTTAACCTCCATATTCGTCTGTTCATATTACTGCACAACCTAGACATTATTTTGAAGAAAGCACAGCATAATTCATATAATGAACCCCAAACAGCTGTTTTATGTTAGATGAGTTACGCAATGTTAACATTCTCCGCTTCATAACTACTGAATTAAACCCAAAGCAAGTTTTGGTGAGAATTGCAGGTACGGGACAGCACAGAACTCTCGCTACATGCGCCTGTTTCCATAACGCTTGTCATAAGAGATGTGCAAGTGATCAATCTTCCAGTCCAGACACCAGTCAAGTAAAATGCATTAACAAACCGCTCAGTTCTGTTCCAGCTACAGTTTGAGAATGCAAACGGAAGTCTCAATGGTATTCACGCCTTCATACATTTCTGCTTGGAAATATACAACCCTTAATCTAAACCTCTTAGATGTTCAGACACTGCAGTTTGGGTTTCAAACATGTCCTGCAATTTGTTTTAATGAGGATAGATAAAGCTTTGAAAAACGCTTCATACATTAAGTTTGGGTTTCCATACTTGAAGTGTGAACATTTAGACATTCTCCTGCAGAAAAATGAATGGGATAGTTCGCTCCGAAATGAAACTTCTGTTATCATTTACTCACCCTCATGTCATTTCAAACCTTTTTGGCTTTCTTTCTTCTGCAGAACACAAAAGAAGATATTTTGAAGAATGTTGGTAACCAGACAACGGTGGTAGCATTGGTCCATACAGTAGAAGTGAATGGGTATACCGCTATATATACTTCAGAATCTTCTTTTGTGTACTGCAGAGGAAAGAATGTCATACAGGTTTGAAATGACAAGAGGTTGAGTTAATGATGACAGAATTTTCATTTTTTGGTGAACCATCACTTTAAGCGTGATGCTGTCACATAATAAAGCCAAAAAAAACCCATTGTAACCGGAGTGAATTAGGTTCGATCCTTGACTACTTCATCATTTCGTTCCTGCAACAGCACAGATTCCATTTAAAAGACATTTCTCCAAAACAGCCTTTCTGTGTTATGAGAATAAGTTTATGGCCCTGACTTATAGTGCGCTGCTTCCCTGAGATACTGTATTCACCACATTTTCTTTTGATTCCAGAACCACCAACACTACAGAGCCAAGTGCATTTCTCATTCCACCACAATGTGCTTCCACATATCATGCCACGTCACCTTCTCCCAGATTGCTAGCTTCATGCATTAATGCATTAATCTCATCATTAAAAGAAACGGATTAAAGCGGAACTGGAGGTCTGAGCTCCAGAGAATCCCATTGCAATATCCTGTCCAGATCAAGCTGAAAGGATAAGTATTGCACAGAATCGCACTACGCACTGGCACGCAACCTACCAGCCATCTGTCATGAGGAGCACCTCGGCGCTGCACATTACCGCTGACATTCTCCCTGGTTTTATTTCAGCGCTGCCTGAAAATGAAGAACAGGTCCAGAAAGGAGAAGCTGTTCCTGGGACGGGAATTATGGATGCTTCATATTGAAATACATGCAGTATGTAACACCAGCGTCTCACAATCCAATCAATTCCCGATAGATAAAATCAAGTCATCACTACATTCTTTGTCATTGAATATCCCGTTTCACTGTTAATGGCTTTTCACGTTGACCTTAGGTGTCTGGATAAAGGACACAGTGGAAATTGCTTTAGTGTTTCACCTTTCAACCTTCAGCCCAGATCTTTTCTCACTACCCAGTTTTGAAGAGATAGCAGCTTTTTTTTAAGGTAAAATTGTATCTTCTAAATCAAAATGGCAATTATACCTTTGAAAATTCACTTTAATGGTGCTACGTGTCATTTTTTGGAGGATCTATTGACAGAAATGCAATATAATAAATATAATTATGTCTTCAGAGGTGTGTAAAGACCTTACATAATGAAACGTTATGTTTTTATTACCTTAGAATGAGCTATGTCTATCTACATACACCGCGGGTCCCCTTGCATGGAATTCACCATGGTGTTTCTACAGTAGCCCTAAACGGACAAACTGCTCTACAGAGCGCGTTTCGTAAATACGTTATCTCCTTCGGCAAAGAAGCGAAAGCGTGACGACATCTTAGTTCTGTGTAAGCCGCCGTAGTGCTTCGAAGGAGAGAGGTAGAGTGAACCGTTGGTTGCAATTCGCAACCTCACCGCTAGATGCCGCTAAATTTCATACACTTTAAAAAATGCTGGGTTATTTTCAACACAGCCTTGGGTCAACGTAAAAGGGACAAACCCAACTGTTTGGTTACATGAATGCAGAAAATGTTTATATTTTACCCAGTTATGGGTTAAAACAACCCAGCATTTTGGGATTGAAACAAGCCAGCAAAGGTTAAATTATAACCCAACAATTGGGTTCGTTCCATTTTGACCCAGTGCTGGGACAAGAAAATGCAATGAATTTGTGCTCTGTATACAGAAAATGTTAAGAAGCATCACCAGTTTGATGTTCAATATTACTAGTCATTATATGAATGAATATAACATTCAGAAAGTTAAGAAATATAAATTGAATCTTCAGAATCGTATCGGCAGATATCACTCTTCATAATCGCCTATTGGTGTTGGTGAAGAATTTTTTTATATGTTTATTGATTTTTTTAAACAAACATAACTTCACAGATTACCACAAACAGCATTCACGTGTTTCCAAACATAAAAAAGGCAACAGACAAAAAAGTAAATAAAATAAAATAAGTAAATACATAACTAATAAATAATGGAAAAACAACATAAAAACACATAAAGGCCGCCTATTACACGACACAAGTTATACGTATTTGTATTCATAACTTCCATTATCCTATTGAATATGTCTCCATTCTCATTTTCTATAAAAGACATTAAGGGGTTACAAGCATCTTCAAAAGCTTTAATCGGTGGAGAAATTTAGTAAACTTGTATGTGCATCTCTACTGAAATATAGACAATTGTCTTTTAATTATCATTGTTTTTTGTTTGATTCACATTATACGAATTCTTACTTTATGAACCAAACTGTGAGATCCCGTAAGATCAGGACGAAATTTACCCGGGGTTGATCCCCTCTCAAAATTACAAACCTGAAAACCCAGGGTTAAAATAATCTTGATCAAGGATTAAAAAGACATACTTATAGTATACAGCCTACAGTTCAAACTCTTAATTTGCCTTTATTCCTAATTACTTCCCTTGCCAGCTGCCAAAATGTTGAACCAAACAATTCTGAAATAGCATCACATTCATTTGAAGAGCTCTTCTTAGTCTCAAGCCAGATCCATTAGCTTCAATTAAAGGACAAGTTTCCATAACCAGCACAAGAATACAGTACAAATTCATCCGGCAGAATCTTTGTCCTCAAAGTCACGTCACCATGACAACTGCCCAGCATGCCACAGCGTGCGCGAGGGCTAACATTTGATTTCATTACTGCTCCAGTCAGTGTAAACTTGGGTCGGGTT
The DNA here is from genome assembly GCF_024868665.1 of Triplophysa rosa. NCBI lineage: Eukaryota > Metazoa > Chordata > Actinopteri > Cypriniformes > Nemacheilidae > Triplophysa > Triplophysa rosa. Next base: position 5,510,242 of record NC_079900.1, on the reverse strand, counting down.
AGTGCTTAGCAAGATTCTGAGAGAACGCTCATTAGCAGTGTGTTTTACCAAAGTTGAGAGGTATGGCAGAGAGCAGCTGTTACAGGAACCCCGCTGGGTTATAAATACCATGAAACACTGACACACACCCACACAAAACATGTCACAGACACTGCGTGGCATGTAATTTCTCTTCTTTTCTCGCCGTTCACTGCGGTAGAGTAAATCATATTTATTGATTGCAGTAATACGGCTTTAGGCGGGGTGGGGTGATGTGGTGGTGGTTAAAGCTCAGGGCTGGTCACGGCAAGACTGCTGGTTCAGTCATCGTTGTACCCTTGAGCAAGACCCTTAACCTCATGTTCCTCCGGGGGCTCATGGCTGTATTGAGTGAACTGTAGGTCCCTTAGGAATGTAGCATCTGTCAGATGACCATTTATTTCCATCAGTCATGGATTTTAAAATCGTTTTCCTAATTAGTATTTTTTTGTCTTGATTTGTCAGTAATTTTTTAAGAAATATATTTGACACGGGACACAATATGAAATATATTTTGTTTATAAAAATCTTATTTTCAGAGATTATTTCTAAAATCTATATATTATATAATGATTAAAAATATCTGAATTTAATAAAAGAATAACTTCAATATTTTCCTTTGTAAACTGATTAGATTACAAGACAGGTTGTCTTGCAGTCTGCTTAAAATACATTTGTATTGTTTTTAAGATGATCAAAACATATATACGCTTCTATTTCCACTCAACTCTGTTTGGTTAAATTTGGCTTTTAAATAAGTACAATGTAAATGAGTAGAAGACATGGTACCTAAACTTGACTAAACTACAATTTCTCTGTACTTGTTACCATGTTGGGTAAGTTACTCTGAAAAAGTAATTAATTACTAGTTACTAATTACATATTCAATCGCGTAATTAGATTACTGTACAAATTACTCTCTCCAAAAAGTATTTAGTTACTTATTACTAATTACTTTCCAGATCCTACATCAACCTTGATTAGTTAAGTGATTCAAGGATAGACATGAAATGGCTTTTTTAATTCATTCAAATAAATAATATAAACTACATAAAGTACTCTTATTTACTGACCAACGAATTACAATTGTGAGAATTATACATTAAAGCATTCATTTTAAAGTTAGACTTTGAATTTTGATGTCAATTCTACTATTGCACACACAAATATTACACAAAGTATTTAGTTTAATTACATCAAAAGTATCTGTAATTAAATTACAGGAAAAATACTTTTCAAGTGAAAAGTAATTAAATTACAGTAACTAATTGCTTAGTAACTAGTTACACCCAACACTGCTTGTTACACCCTGTTGTGATATGTACATTTACATTATCGTGTTTAATGTTTGATTGATTCTTTCAGTTGTGTTTGAATATGCAATGCCATGCATTGGTCAGGTTTTTTCGCATAAGATCACACACATCAGTAAACCCTTATCTAAATCTCTGTCTTTCTGATTGTTGGAAATGTGGTGTAGAGAGAACCCACACTGCCTTCACAATGCCCGATTGTTTACTCTAGTGTTGGGCAGTTTGCCCACATGACCTGTGGTTCTGACCTCACCCTTCACACACACACATCATACCGTAACAATGCCAATGGCCAGTGTGCAAGTAGGCTTTGTCAACACATTTCATTCTTTTGGCTTTTTGTGGGCCATTGGAATATCCTATATTTTTATGTGTCATACTTGACCAGATATTTTGACATAATTTCAATATTGTTTGCCTGTGCACATTTCACTGCCACAATGCTATGGTGTTGTGAGTGATCTCCAGGGTGTTGCTATGCAGTTGCTAGGGTTTTCTAGAGGTCTGCTACAGCATCACAGGTGGTGGCTTGGGTAGTCTGGGTTTAACTAAATTGGTCTTACCAACCAAAGTCAATATTTAAGAACAGAGGAACTATTCATATTGTACTTTATTCATTTGAAAACTATTTTGTGCTATATTATGCTAAATACTCCTGTGACTCAGCTGGTTAGAGCATTGCGTTAAGAGCACAAAAAACTGTAGGTTAATTCCCAGAGAACACACATACTAATAAGATTGATTGTATTTTAAGTCGCTTTGGATAAAAGCGTCTGCTAAATGTATCAATATAAAAAAAACCAACCGAGGACTTCATTTAATCTAGAAAATTCCCAACCATGGTTTGAAACAACTCGGCATTTTTATAGTGTGTAAAATAAGTGAGTAAAAAGTATAAAAATAAAACAGAGAGCCTGCTGTATAAAATAAACATTAAAGTGAGAAAAATCCACCAGAGGTTAAATCGCTTTTTCTCCACAGGGTCTTATAGAAACATCACTTGCCTATTGAGATTAGAGCATGTTTATTACCCGGAAAAGAGGCCAACGTAGCCACCGACTATGTCCTCATTTCAAGATGTTTTATTCAGGGCATTTTTTGCTTGAGAAATCAGGTGGGTGTAAAATCTTATTTCGCTACTCTAAAAAAAACTCTAAAATTAAATGTACGAGTACATTGGACTATATGGTTAACACAACAAGAAGAGGATGTTCTGGGTGGTTGCTTACTTGGTTGCTTACTGGTTTATAGTTCACACAAAAATAAAAATTCTGTCATCATTTAGTCATCCTCGTGTAATTCAAATCCTGTCGTTGACTCTTTCTTCTGTGAAACACAAAAGAAGATATTTTGAAAAATGGTTTTGCGTCCATACAATGAAAGTCAATGGGGGTCAGTGTCGTCTGGTTACCAACGTTCTTCAAAATATTTTCTGTTGTGTTCTGCAGAAGAAAGAAAGTCATACAGGTTTGGAATGACATTGGGCGATTAAATAACAAAAGATTTTAAACTATTTTATCAAAAGACTGTGGCTTAACTGCTTTAAATTATGAGCTGTTTTTACTGTAGCCTGGCAAGCCACAGTGCCACAGTATCTTCCCCAACACTGTTAGATATTACAGTGCGTTAAACATGACTTATTTACTTCACCCAAGGCCCTTGAGATTTCTCATCTCAAACTCTATCTGTGTGATAGCTACCATCATTCACCTCCACAGACTCTGTGTGTGTGTGTGTGAGCATGAGAGAGAGAGAGAGCGAGAGAGCGAGAGAGCGAGCCTGTCTCCTCAGCACAAATGTGTCCGTCCCACCCTTGGCTTTATTATAATCGTAGTGCCGAGCTAAGCAGAGAAAAACAGAAAGCACCGGAAACAGAGGCCCGGCCCTCAGTGTCCCATTCAAGAGGGGGAGAGGGTCAGTCCTGGCACTGAAAGCTCAGATTACACACAACATAAAGGGAGGCCTGTATCAGCAAGGCCACCATCACATTATGCTAAAGTCCTTCTCTGTTGTGTCTGTGGGAAAGCTGTGTTGAAAACAAATGCCCACAAAGCCAGTTTAGCTACGCAACAAACACGCGTGCCTAGAAAGAATGCTTAGAAACGAGGACGTCCTTTTATACTTCACCTTGTATTAGCAATTTGGGTGAGTTTTACATAACCAGCATTTTTGTAATTGATAATGTTAAGAAACAGTTTGCTCCTGAACTGATGATTGTACTCGTCCAGCTTCCATTGTTATCATTCGGATCTTTACCCCACTAACAAATTCTGTCATCATTTACTCACCCCTGAGTTGTTCCAAATCTGTCTAAATTTGATGAACACAGAGAAAGATATTTGGAAGAATGCTTGTAACCAAACAGTTCTTGGCCACCATTGACTTCTCTACTCCATAGTAGGAAAAATGACAATTGTAGTCAAAAGTGTCCCAGAACAGTTTTCCTACATTCTTCAAAATAGCTTCTTTTGTGTTCAACAGAACAAAGAAATGTATAAAGCAATTTTTCCTAGTATAGACTGTCAATGGTGGCCATGAACTATACATTTCACAGACTGGGTAACAATTTATGTACATATATGAAGATCTATGTATCAAGTCCATGTGTTGGGTATTATTGCTTCAGTTTTATGCATTTCTATCCATAGATATCCTACAAAGTAAAAACACTGCATAGCAACACCCTGGACACCACCTACAACCCTCTAGCAACTAGTATACATCAACGTTTTTAAGAATAAAAATGCCATTTTAACCTCAAGAGGCTCTTTAATCTGGCCTCCAAAATCTGAATGCATAGTTTCAAATGATACATTTCCCTGCGGTCTGATGAATATGAGCTACTATACACACACACACACAATGTGATGGAGAGAGAGGAGGATACGACTGTGATTTGCGGTTCTCTGATTTGCCTCTGGCTATGGTAAAGATAAGAGACGAGAGTCTGATCCATAGCTATTTATACTTGCAGTCTGTATTTGACGGATGACAGACATATGATTTGTGTGTTCTATCTTAAGCAATGGGCTGTCTGGCAGGGTCAAGGCTTGAGTTGGACACGGGCAATGGAGGTTATAGCTGACCTTATTAAGAAAGAGGTCATTTGTGGTTCGGGCTAAAAAAGCACTCCGGGGCGGAGTATTGATGGACTGGAATGGATAATGTTTTATTCTTTTTTATAATGGAGTATCCAGCGATTGTTTAAGAGCAGAATCCCTATACTCCAACTTCGTATTATTTCTCAATAGTAACTGTACCTCAGGTCTTTTCACATGGTTTATAAGAATCAAACTCATGAATCACATTGACGATAATCATTGACAATGGTCAGTGGTTGCTTTTTAATAGCTCCGAAGGTTCTCATTGAGGAGAAATAGTTGACAAAGGAGATGTACTTGAGATATAAAGAGATCTCATCTTTGGTGTTCAGTCATATACCAGCTAAAGGAATCAGGCTGGTCTTGTAACATGGTATCAAAAATATTATCTCTAATGTATTTCATTGTTTCTCAGATGTTTCTCCTTAAAAAACATCTAAGTAATGTGTCTCCTTTTGTGTTTCTCTACAACGTCTACGCTCAGTTTTGCCAAGATGCCAAAGTAAGATCAAAAGTAAGATTTCAGTACCAACTATTTTCAATGTAACTTCAAGGCTGAAAATAACGTTCAGCGAGCAGGATCTACCAGCATTCATAATTAAACCTGCAGCAGCTCCCATGAGAAGTTCAGAGTGGTCTAGTTATAAATGTTAGTTCGGTGTTGTGGTTTTCCATTTGTCTGTTCACCTCACTGAGAGTCTATGTTTATATCCTCCCCTGCTAAAACTGGCAGTCCTGTCTGCTGACGTCTGCAGAAGCCAAGCTCTGGACCGCAGCCAGTAAATCACACCAGCTTCCAATAAAAAAAATCCATCATAGCCTCCAACCAGAAAGTCTAACGGCACCAGTACCAAAATATGATGAACTTGCATGTTATATTCTAAACATATAAAGTAAGTGAAAACACTTACATGTATGCATTGGCTGACGTTTGTATTCAAAGGGATTGACCGTGCATTTAAGGTAATCAAATCAATGACTTTGGCAGTGCTAGCACCATGCTAGTTAAGCTACATAGAACAAGGCTATGTGAGACAAAATAGTTGCAAGGATAAGCAAATTCATTTATTGAGAATGTAGGGATTTTCTGCTTTCACAAGACTAGTGCGCAGAGGCACACATGGCCACACACAAACACATAACATACATTGACACTTACACATCCTGTCATACATGTGGTAATGAGGCAAAGTGTCTCACTAGATCATCATTAACACAATCTGAGAGGAAAACCACATGAGTTTCGATTTGAGATCTCTAATCTGTCTCCAATTCCTCCCCCCAAATTTTGGAAAGCAAAAAAGTATAGTAAAAATATTCTCATTGGCTTTAGAATAAACTCACATGCAAAGTTACATGACTTAATCAAAACAACCCAACTGCAGTTTGATTGATATTATAAATATAAATATATATATATTATAAATACATGGTTTGGAAAAATTTGTAAAAACAGATATTTGTTTTCGCAAATCAACTCTTCATATAGCCTACGGTATTGGCCAAAAGTAATGTCCAGGTTGCATATTTGCACGATACTTGCTCTACTGACCCATCCGATTCAGATACGAGTATGGTACAAAGTACTAAACACGATTAAAGTATTTTTATGACATAATCATGTAACCCAAAAGGTAAAGTACAGTTTATCAGCTCATTCTAATATACAAAAAATGCATGGAAAAACAAACCGCTCATAGGAAATAAAGTGTACATTGACAACAATTTTATTATATATGGATATTTTGTTGATATTGTCAATCTTAATTTAAAAAAATGCTGTTCACCTCGGCCTTGCCTCAATATGCAGCATGCTGTGTGCACGTGATGTGTGTAATTTTTTGTCACGTCTCCTTAAATTCTTCCCAAAGCTGAACTTCTGTTTACACTCCAAGTACAACTACGCAACATGCATAAAGAATTTCTTTTAAATTTATAAAAAAAATATTCGAATAGGCTATTTGAAGACATTAAATTTCCAAAGCACATCACATTTTTTTATATCTATAAAGTTTTAGTAAACACCAACAACATTCCGACTCAAACTATTGACTTGTTGCATCTAAATGTTTCAATTTGCTCAGGTGTTTTGTAAAATGCCTGTTGATAAGATGATACATTTATGAAATCTCATCTGAGCCTCGTTTAATTAATTTAGATGTTACCAGTCATTAGAAAATAAAAAATAGAAAATCTGAAACTATTTCTAGATCAGCTTGAACCATGACACCCATTGAAACAGCCCCTATAGGCATCAGCTTGCAGGGAAAACATAGTTGAGACTCACACCCACTCCTAGTTCTTTAAGACTCTGAGTTTCTTTGCAAGTAATACATTCTCTCTGTACACACATGCTCATGCGCTCAGTGTGTAAGAGCAATCGCATGCTGTTTGCTGTTTCAATGGCTCGGGCTATAGAAACCCATCTCGTTTGTCTTTGAAATGCCAACACCATCCATCCTTGAGAGAGCTAGCGTAATATCTAAACACATTTTACAAAGAACAACCCAAACAGGCAGTTCGGGGGACCCTGCCTGTCATGGCATTTGGTAGCATGCCATGTTTTAAAAATGTTGTTAGTGAAGACAGTGGCATCCACACAGTTATGCAACACTTCCCACGACGGAACCTCCTACATTCTTAGCTGAGCTCCAACCAGAGGACATGGTCACAGCTCAGCACAGTGTTGTGACATGTTTTGTGAAATGTCATAGCATGTTTAACATGTTATCAGTGCATCGCAAAACAACGTAATTTAAAAGAAAGGTTATGTCCACAGAAAAGGCAAATATCGGTTCTATTCAAATGCTGGTTAATAATTTAATGAAACAATTATTAGTAATGATATGATTAATGATTACATGCTGCTCGTATAATTGTAGTTTAAAGTTTAATTTGTTGTCACTAGATAAAGCAAGGTCACAAAGGACAGTGTCAAGAGACAATTCTACTGGAAAATTCTAGTGTATGGGGATGTGCTACTTTTAGCATTTAAAAATACAGTATTTTGAAAAGGACATAGTGGGTACATTTCATGTGCTTTGTTTTATAGATCAAACAACCTGATCTCACAGGAATTCGTAACTATTTTACGAGGTGGCTAATTCGTATGAATTCGTAAATTGTGAATCCAACATCATACGATTAGGAAAAAGCGAAACTGAAGCCCGGCCCTTAAACATCACTGGAGTCAGAGCCGTTGAGAAAGAGTCGCGACAACCGAAATTCAACATTTTTGTGTGTCAAGTGATACATGGAGCCTACAGAACCATGAAGGTTCCAGGAAGTTATGTTTTCTCTTTAAATGCTTTATTTCTTTCGTTTTTTATTCCTTAAATGACTTACGCCTTTAAATGGCTTAAAAGTTCGTCACAAATGGTCTGTTTAGCCGCAGCGCCATGCGTTACTATAGTTACTTACGGTAACTATTGAGAGCCTCTATGAACCGCCACTGCTGTGAAAAATCTATTCCAGTGGAGTCAACTGAGTTGACGCAACTCTCTCTCTCTCAATGGCTCTGACTGGCATGAGAGCAAATCTTACTAAAATGTACGAATAAGATTGTACGAATTAGCCAAAATTAGCCGCCTCGTGTGTTGGATCAAAATGTAGTGAAGATAAAATATTTAATAATATATCATTTAAATGGACAGAAGTTTAAAAATTATTTTTTTGCCATAATTCTAGTCCTTATAGTCTTTGTTTAACTTGTATTTGAATTGCCTGACTAAGTTGGTAATGCATCTTTAGTCTCTAAACTTTTTTATTTAATTTTTACTTTTTCATATGCTAACTCATTACTACATTTAGAAAACCTAAATTATCTCGTTTGTCACTTTTCATGTTGGTCAGACATTGTTTATTATGTATTATAAAACGGTTAGTTCTGGTCCTTGACTCTGATTGGTTGAGCTGTGTGAAGCCATTATAAAACACCCGGTAACCCACTGCTTGAGCTTATTGCTTTAATGTACAAAATCGGATGTTGGTGGCCACAGACATACAAACGCTCCCATCGAACACTTCAGAAAGTCTATGTGAACCCCTCAGTGATTAAGCACGCATTTTTCCCATCATCCCTCACGGTTTCGTCACCCACAGCCTGCCATCCTTCCTCCTACGAGGACAGAGGTTGAGGTACGCCCATCTGTTGTTATGCTGTTTCTCTCCTGGCTCGCTGATAAACAGCAAATGTAATCACTGCCACTCTGAAGCCTCCACCTGTCTCACTGCAACTCATTCTCTGACTCATTAAGCTTCAGCGAAAAAAGCTGTCAGGCTTTACACCTACACATGGCCACAACAGAAACTCATGAATATGCCCTGACTTAGGACTTTGCTTTCGTTATTTCCCCTTGGACACTCAAGACACGGTAAACCTGGGAAATTAGCTTTTTATATTAGTGCATTGAGTTTGTTGTTTGTTAAAATTTCATACAAGGGCTACTTTACACTTTTAGTGTATGCATTTGGCTTTTTGAAAATGAAATCAAAGAACTAAAATAAGAATACACACAGAAAGTGAATTCTTAAACATAAAGCCAGTGGTATATTCTTATCCTTATCATTTTGTATCTTCTGATTTCCACAGCAGCGTTAGTTTATTTAGCCGTGAGACGCATGAAACTCGCTCTGTTAGATACAGATGCTAAATGGAGGGAGATCAAACGAATGAGAGAAAGGAGAAAGTGAGGTTGTGGCTTAACGCATGTGTGAATTCACTTTGCTCAATCAACGTACTTAATTAGTGCTCCAAATATAGATCCATGTTGCTTACTGGAATCAGAGAGCTGTTAAGTGCTTAGCCAAGCTAGATGACATTTTAACAGCAGTACCGGTTTTTGGCTCTGATCAACACAGGATGCCAACAACAACAATGATGCTCTCTTATCGTCCCTCACATCTTCAACAAAGATTCCTGACAATCTCATTATCAGAATAGATTGGATGGAAAAATGGAAATGGACTGGTAAAGCCACACTTAAAAATATATGTCGCTGCATTGGATCTAATGACCTGGTGTTTGTTTTAAAGAAACAAATTACTTTGTATAGCCACAAAAAACGACTTACAAGCAAATGTGTGAAAATATTTACAAAAAGAAAGTCAAGTCTCAGCATCATTCATTTGAAGATGCCACTTGGTTTGATATTTTGTCATGTAATGCATTCATTCACGTGTGTCTTGAGTTTCCAAATATTTTTGTGGTCACAGCATCTACCTAAAAACACTTGTACATATCAGAGCAGGTTGGGAATTATGCCAAAAAGTATAAAAATATGATCAGAAATGTCTGCAAATGGAGAAACTATAAACTAGAATAGCCCCTTTGAATTTTTATTTTCAATAACTTCATTAAATGAACTCTCTTTTTAGATGGATGCCATCTCTGTTTGCAAACAAAGTCAATGATTTTTATTTCCAGAAAGCACTGTAAAATGTCACATTAAATTAAAGTGTTTGTTGAATTAATAAATGTTAATGGTAAGTGCAACTAACAGTTCCCGACTACACGCTGATCTGACAGCCGAGTCATGGCTATTCATTTATGGAAAGCCATTTATAAAAAAAATCTCTTGCATCTGTAAAAGCAAGCCATTTTTTAAACAGATGTTAAACGAAGACGACATGTTTCACATACATGGTTTGAATAAAAAGATTTAGGCCAGAGAATAATTTCAAGCATTTTAATACAAACTTAATAAACTATCAGTCCCTCTTTACATATAAGACACTGACTCCAAATACTTTGTTATACTATTTGTTTTTGTCAAGTATTGCACAATGTTGGTACAAAATTAATATACGATTACATTTTGTCCATAGTATAGCAAAAATCTTTGAACTCTTAACAGAAAATACAACTCTTGTTTTTCTCTTTACCCCAAAAAGCAAATATATTTAAATCCCAACACAATGGAATATTCTGTACACAATCTTTAGAATAGTCGATGTTTTTTAAAGATGGATTCATTTTACAATTTCAATAAAAAAAAATATAACAAAAGTTGCGGCAGCCATCACAGATCACTGGAGTAGTAAAAAGATATAAATGCAATATGTCGTAGAAACAATATATACTCTGATATTTTACAAACTCTCTACTAAATTAATTACACAGTTAGAAAAAAGACCAAGAAATCCCTCATTCAGCATTCATGCCAACCCTCGGAGAATTGGCTGTGTAGCTTTATCTTGAATACTATTAGAGGCCTTGATTCATAGTTTTCTTCTTCATAAAGATATCTTAAAACAGTCAATAAAAATAAGTTTGTGCTTGGTTGACAAAAGAACTTAAAACAATATGAGTTTAGGTAACTAAGCTTGATTCTACCACAAGCTTAATCGTAAGAAGAATGACAGAAATACTCAAGGGAACATGGCGGTTCACCCTCGGGCTCATAATCTTATGACATATTCACTCACTGGGACTTTACAGTTGAAATGTTGCTTTTCCGTTTCCTCTTCTTTTTTTTGTTTTCGAAAAGTGAATGCGTACGTTCCCCATCGTCCCGTCACGCAACTCCGGTCGCAGTAGCATTCTTGCGTTCTAGTTGGCCATCACTGGCTGGAATTGCTGGTTAGAATACTGAATGTTGTTCAAGCTGAAGTTTAGACTGTCCATGAGGGATTTCTCATTAAGACCCCCGTAGGCCGCAAACACATCAAAGGCATTATTGTACGGGACAGGGCTGAGATTAAGCGAGGTCTCCCCGGGGAACATTGCACTTGGACTGCCCTGCCCCTGGAGGCTGGGGAACACAAACTCCTTGGCGTTCGGAGAGAGCGCAGATGGCTTCTGCTGCTGACCGCCCAAGCCGACGCCATAGAGAGAATGCATTGACGTAGACATGGCTTTCTGCTTCAGGAGGTTGTTTACATTCAAGCCCAGGTTGGTGGGGGAGCTTCGGCTCACCTTGCTGGCGTTCCGCCCGTTGATTTTCATTTTAGTGGAGCCGAACTTGGTGGCAGCGAAGGTTGCAGTGGTGAAGGTCAAAGGTTGCGTGGAACGGCGCATGAAGGTGGGGCTGACTGCCGCCGACTGGCCAAATGGAGGGGACGGCGAACTGGATGTCGGGGACATGCCCACGGGCTCGCTAATTGGCATGAAGACCTGGGCCTCCGGGTTAAAGCTGTTCTTGATCTCCTTGTCCAACTCCAGCCCATTGTCATTGCTGTCATCCACGTAGAGCACCTTGACGGGTCCCTTCTCCCCGATCTGATAAGACACCTCGAAAGGATCGATCCAGACACTGAGGTCCTGAGGCAGGTTGTTGCGGACATCCTCGATGTCCAACCCGCTTTCTTTGGCTGCTTGCTCAACAACTGGGTCCACTTTCTCTCCGACATGTATACACCTGAATCCAGATCCTTTGTATGGCTTGTCTGGGTACCAGTGTCCCTCGTACTTCTGTTTCAGCTGCCGTTCCAGCTCCTCGCCGAAAATGTTGACGCGTCGCCTGGGCAGCTTATTGTACAAGTAAGAAATGATGAAGTTGAGGGCTACTTGGATTTCAAGCTGCATAGCTGCTGCACCGTCCTGGAGTCGAACAGTTGGGTGTTTGTATTCTCGTATTGTATCGTAAGCCACCAGAGGGCAAGGCTCAGCCGGAGCCAGGCGAATAAACAGAAACCTGGGGAAAGGCTTCAAAACAAAGTGCTGGTTGCAAAGATAACGTCGCTGTCCACAAACGACCAATCCAGTTCCTAAAAAAGCAAAAAACACAAGTACCGTAAATAACCTTGCCGCATAATTTTCGTATATAAATTATAAACTAATTAAGTAATATTCGTTGGCTGAGTTTTTCATGCAAGTTCGGTCTAAACCAAAGCACTTATAGACACAGACACATTTAACGAGTGCAGTTTGCCAACACAGGAATGATGCACTGGGGCTCGCATAGCTTATAGTGTTACGTAATAACTAACTTGCCCCGACTAGACCCAGAACTGTAGCCAGCCAATCCGCTGCTGTCGTCACAGCAGAACTATATCTTTAGCTCGTTGTCCATTTTCGTGTAAAATACGAGATGTGGTAAAGAAATAAACACCGCTTCAATAGTTATCCTATAGGTGTCACGCGGAGAAACAAAAGGCAGTGAGTAGGAACACATAACGTTACACGAATACGGTCGACGAAAATACGAATACGACAAAAATGCACGGGAATCAGATCATACGTTCAAAATTCGCATTAATGGTTGACACAATAAATATAAAAAAGCAAAACGAGTTTCGGGTGTAACGTTACGTTTAAAGCGTCAGAGATCGTATCGTCGCTCACACCCAGTGCACGGGGCAGAATCAAGCCAACGCGAGGACAAAATGTACAGCATTTTAAGCAGTGAAACGCATATATAACATAGACAAACATTAGATTTTTTTATTTCTAAAAAAGGCAAATAGTGAGGATTTATAACATGCAGACTACAGGCTATGCTGGCAAACCAAATGTATATACATTTTCTGATGCATATGATCATTTGTATTCGTGTTGTATTTAATGTTTCGTGGCAGATATAGGTAACGTTAATGAACACAATTCATTTGAGTTTTAGTCATAGTTGGCAAACCCTCAAGACATTTAAATCTGTAGCCCACGACTGACGCAGCAAGCGTCATTTAAACACACAACTCCACAATCATCAATACTTAGTGACAAGTACACAAAAACATCATTGCATCAAATAATGTAATGATACTCACTTGCGTCTTAAAAAATAAAGGTTTCAGTAGTTGTGGTAGTGTTAACTAGTGCAAATAGAAAACTGCAGATATAAATACTTTCTTCACATCGAGTTACGTTAACATAAAATATATTCCAGTTCGTAGGCTTCTTGAATTGCTTCTTTTCCTTCTTTTAGTCTCTGTACGCTATTTGCAGTTTCACCTTCCCAATAAGCTCCTCCACCCCCACTATCTGGGTGTGTTTTACGATTTCGTCCCCTACTGCTGTCATCCGCCTCTATTTATAGTTTTCCTCCGCCACGGGCACGCGGTGGGCGGTGATGCGGTTCCAAAGGTCAAAACAATACGAACGTCGAATCCACATACGTGATTGGTCAGAACCGAGCGAGAGGCGGGCACTGACGCCTGCTTTCTAAAAGCCAATTGGCTTCTTGCGCCGTCCAACAAAGACGAGCAGATTTAATAGACAGACGTTTGATCCGTCATATAGGGTCTTTGACGTCAGGCGTTACCTAGTACCGCAAAAAGATTGGCTATTCATGGGGGTTTCGTATATCATTTCCATGTTCAAATTTCGCAAACATAACTGTTAAAGTGACATTTATGCCCCGAAGTATATCGAGTTACTGAATAAATACAAAGTCTAAGCAGTGCGTAGACAAGGCACGGGATCATGACACAACCCTATAGTGTATCTGTTTATCGGTATTTTATACGATTTAAACGGGGAGGAGAGACTGACAGTGCCGAGAAATCATACAGTACATCATTTATTTAACGCGACTGTTTTGAAGTAAAGAAAGGGTGTTGCTAACACATAAAACAATATCGCGTTCACGGTAACGTTAACACTAAGTGTAAACGTTTGGCATTAGACTCTATGTCAAACGTGAAACCGAACAGGACAACCTACAATATAAAAGCCAAGCGCTTCTAAGGACACAAGGATTTTTTTGTCACTAGTAGCAGGAGAGTTCTATCTCTCGCTCCTGATTGGCTGTAAGGCAGGCAGGAGCTCCCCCTGAATAGCGTATCCGTTTCTAGGGTGCTGATGCCGTCATTACGTCATAACTGTGGAGTTAAAGTGACAGTGCTGTTATTGTCTATATCATTTTCATTGGATTCTGACGATTTACTTTATTTTTGATGATATCGTATCCATAGGCTATTTAATATAGTGAATAATATTCAGTACTGGCTTATAGATGCTTTTTGAAGTAGGATCACAATATTAACTGCCCCAGGCAACCAGTCCTAATGAAGGGTATATGATAGGATAGGACAAGAAAAGTGTATGGTGTATGACTCAAATAGTCACAGCTCTGACAGTTCCCTCCCTAAAATTTATACAGCAAACAATCTAAAAGACAGTCATTTGTGTTCGCTTGGCCTGAGGTCTTTGGTACGAAAGTCCACAGAGATCAAGACTCGCGCACTCCTGCCACTGTTTTATTGCACTTTGGTGTTAAAAAAACTTCCTCCTGCAATAGCAAATGGCTTCAGACTTCAAATGACATGTAAATGAGCTCACAGCTGTCTCACCCACAACCTTTGTCTTTGCTATTTGTATTGTCAGCTTTACAGCTTCTGTTCATAATGACTATATATATATATATTAATAGGATAGTTAACCCAAAAATTAAAATTCTGTCATCATCAGATATTTGGCTTGTATACCAAACAGTTCTTGGATCCCATTGACTACCATAGTAGGAAAAATTACTTAATTTTTTTGTTCTGTTGGACACAAAAGAAGATATTTTGAAGAATGAAGGACAGCAAACAGTTCTGGGACACTTTTGACTACCATTGTCATTTTTCCAACTATGGTAGTCAACGGGGTCCAATAACTGTGGTTCGTCCAAATAGCTTTCTCTGTGTTCAACCAAACAAAGAAATGTATACAAGTTTGGAACAACCAGAGAGTGAGAAATTCATGACAAATTTTTCATTTTTGGATGAACTATCCCTTTAACTTGTAAACGTGTGATGCAGGTTCTACAAATGCTCACGAAAGAGTGATTTGTATTTATAGAAACATGTTTAATTCTGTAACCAGTATTGCTTGTAGACAAATTTAGACAGGTATATTATCTTACAGTTAATCCAATAACATTCCTGTTTCTTCCTGTAGCTGCTGGCCTGAATCAGTTCTTAAAGGGCTTCCCTCAGCTTGTTAAAGAGTATCTGTCCATTGTATGTTAGGGTTTAGTGTATTTTGTGTGAATATAGTTATTTCTATGTATGGATAGTTGACAGATAAACCTTAAATGTGTCCAATGGTGTGACAGCCAAAATGTAGAAAACAAACTGTTACTAATATATTATTTTATATTAATAATATTTAAAATATAAAATAGCATAAGATATTTATAATATAAGAGATAATTTTGTATACATACAGTATGTGATGCTATATTAAATATATAATGTCTGTCTGTTTGTTTAATCAAATAAATGTTTTCATTGATATGTAGACCAGCTTCGGAAAACACCAGACTGCTATACCTGTTCTGCATCTCATGTTCCAGGATAGGGGATGTCATCTTATTTAATAAGGTGTTACTCTGATGTGAAACTTTGACATGTTGGAACACTGCTTATTGGTTTGTATGCTTAATGGCCTGTGATTTTTCTGCCCCAGTGCAACTAAGAGAAAGCAGCCTAATTTCCTGGGAAAAGCAAATCCTAAATCTGTTGCCTGATTGCATGCGCCGCTGCATTTTCACACACACATAGAGAAAGCAGTGAGTGTGCCCAATGCAACCTCAGCTGGCATCTTGCGATCTCTCTCTCTCTCTCTCTCTCTCTCTCTCTCTCTCTCTCTCTCTCTCTCTCTCTCTCCTCTCTCTCTCTCTCTCCCTCTCTCCTCTCTCTCTCTCTCTCTCTCTCTCTCTCTCTCTCTCTCTCTCTCTTCTCTCTCTCTCTCCTTTCCTTTGCCTGTTCTCTCCTGCTTCGTCTCCTCTCTCCTTCCCTTACTCTCCCCCCCTCTCCCCCCCTCTCTTGGTATCCTCTCTCTCTCTCTCTCTCTCTCTCTCTCTCTCTCTCTCTCTCTCTCTCTCTCTCTCTCTCTCTCTCTCTCTCTCTCTCTCTCAGCCACTGAACTTCTGACATTGTTGATTGCTATTACTTAACATGGAGCTCAGAGGCGGGTTTGCCCAACAAACAGACGTTCTTTGATGTCAGCTGCAGTGAGGGGGAGTTGAATAACAGGGAAGCTATAAGACGTAGGAGGAAGGTGTCAGAAGTCTAATCGCTATGCTGAGAGAAAAAAATCTATTGTATCTCTTAGAAAAACTGTGGTGTGTATTTTACATATCCGTTCTCGCTATGTAAGATAAATTCCATGGTTGTCTTAAAATTGTTGTTTAAACTGTGTGTTGCCATGGTGCACTTTTCTTTATAAAGCTGACCTGTTACACTGACCTTAGCTTGTCTTTAGGCTTTGAGTCGCAGTTAAAATACTGACTCACTGATCCAGAGACATTGGATAGGAGCTAAATTACACAGGCTGTCAACCAAGCGAACGCTCAGCTCAGCTCAATTCAAGCAAATGATAAATTATGTAAAAGAACTCACCGGCAAGAAAACGGCTGTGCCATTTGCTTTCACTTCAGAAATTTTGCATTATGACATTTCAGAAGTGCTTTGTCAATAACAGTGATTAGATCTATTACATAGACTAAATAAAAGAAATATATTCTATATATAAACAAGGCAAAACACAGCCCAGCACATGTTTTTATGTAGAGGTCCAGAAATATTGTTATTAACCTGTTTGTAAATCCACTATATGTTTTTTTCCTGTATTTTCACTATGTGCTTTAAATATTGTAAAATCATTTTAATAGATGTCATTTTAGTGAAACACTTGTAATGTAATATCAGTTGTTTAGTAAAAAGATGAATGCTGTGTCATGTTTATCTTGTTCAGGTTTACTTCCAATAGCTACTAACAGATGTCTCAACAAGATCAGACCAATATCAGTTACACTTTAATCGGATGACATTTTACCTCGGCTAACTTGACAATTTACTTTAACTGGTCGGTTGTCCTTGAATTGGGGGATGTGACATAACACAACAAACATGCCCGCTTCCACATTCTACACAATATCTCACACCCAGATAATAAACAGCACATGTTGAGGGTGTGACATGTCAAGACATGTCAGCTTTATCAACAACGAGGCTGAAGTTTAGTATCTGATCCTGATAACAAAAACGAGTAACCTCTTTACTCGTATAAGTTAAAGGGATAATTTACCCCCCCAAAAAATCATTGTTTATTTACCCTCAAAACCTGCCGCTTTCTTATGCAAAACACAAAAGTAGATATTTTAAGAAATGTCTCGGTGGTTTTGTGTCCATACAATGGAAGTCAATGGGGGCAATGTTGTTTGCTTACCAATGTTTTTAAAAGAAAGTCATACAGATTTGGAATAATATGAAGAAATAGTAAAATAATGATAATGTAATTTATGTAATGTAATTTAATCTGTTGTCCTTGTAAAAAAAATAAAAAAAATGATAAAAGTAAACAAAAGTACTGTTAAACACTTTGTCTTATCTGTTCCTTTTACAAATCGATCACATTATTATAATGTGACCTTTAATATACATCTCATGTATGTGGACTACATGTCATATGGGCTGCTTTTATAATAATTGTATGTAGATTTTTTTGACAGCTGTGGTCACCACACTTTCATTGTTTAAAAGAGACGGTATAAACAGTTTGTCATTCGCAGGAAGAAAATGTCATGTTGGAACAACATAAGGGTGAGTACATGTTGGGGTCAATTATTCCCTTTTCACAATAAAAGACAGTACACAAGTGCTTCTGAGATTAAATGTGTTCACTTTATTCCAGCAGCAATAACACAGTTACAGTTTAATTAACTAAATTACTGAACGTTTTCTCAAAATCCTCGAAGATTATCTCGATATATTGAGGAAATTCGACAGAAGCGTGTCCCTATGACACATCTGCATCTTGAATCCATCATGTGGTTTTACTGCAGTCGCCCCGAGGCCCTGAGTCATTTGAAGCTGAGACGAGAGTGAATTGTAAGATCTGGAAATGACCTGTGAAGATCAAACAAGCATTGCCAGTGTTACTGGAAAAGAGGACATGCTGAGACATCAGTACACTCGAGGTGTCAAGGGAGCTTCTCCATTTGAGGAGAGAATTGGAATTGAGAGTGTGAAGGAGGAAAAGAAGGCAATAAAGAAGTGTGTGAGATCAAGAAGAGACAGCTGACTTTAGATCAGATGGAAGCATAGGTCTGGTCATATGGCTTGAGGTTTCTGGACCTGCTGTGCTGAATAAGAGAGAAAAGCGCATATTGCTGGGGTTTTTTTGCATTCCATTTACACACGTGTCTCAAATCAGCTCTGGACACCAGCTGAAGATTGAAAGATTGAAGACAGATGTAATATACAATAGTTCAAAAGTCCAGTTGTGAAAGTGTTTCTGCCTTCAATTTGTTGAATTTCATATATTTTGTCCATTGCAAACTGTATTGTTAACTCGATAATTTGAGAAAAAGCGGAATATTTTTTTTGTTTCTTTTACTTGGTTATAGCATGCAGTTGGAGTCCGACCAAAAACTGATCCCTTAAATCCCAGCATGAGTTAAGAATCTTCCAAATGTTTTATTTGATGTGCTTCAATGAAAACGAGGAAATCTGACTTCAAACACAGGAGTTCATATCAAACTGACACGTGTAAAGCAGAATCATAAACATATTTTACGCATTTTGTTTTCAACTTTTGGTTTTGCCTAGATTTAAATACATTTTAAATCCCAAAATTTGAATGTGTAGCCTATTTGATAACTTAGTGGAGTACCAATACAATCTCACGGCAAAAACGTAACTATTTAATGTTGTGGCTAATTTTGGCTAATTCGTATGAATTTGTACAATCTCATTCGTACATTTTGACGATTTGCTTTCGCGCCAGTGATGTTAGGGGACATCAGATGTGTGTTAACTTTCACATATCTACCTTACTCAAAATGTATCTCTCATTTTCTGCAACAGAAAGAAGATGGGAGAAGAATCGACGGCCTGCCAGTTCCTGGCATCATAAAAAGGCAGTAAGCTGTGTGAAATATCTGAGAGAAGAGTTCAAAGTGTGTTTACTTCAACGGGCAAGTCCAATTTTTTTCATTTCATATTTACACTTCGCTGTTACATAAGTTCTGGTGTATGTGTTTGGCATCGCTGAACAACTGTCTCGTTTTGCAGACCGACAAAGGTTTGAAACTGCGGTACTGGGGTATCATCTTAAAGAACTGAGGTTGTAACCCAAACTGTTTGAAGTTCTGTGACGTCGGGTGTCAACATGCTAAACTGTACGTCCATCTTCTTTTTAGGGCTGTATTCAAATGCAAGCTTTGATGTCGCCATGGAACGTTCGCCATGGAACATTCCATAACATTTATTGTTTTGGAGTACCAGTCACAAGACATTTACAACTCGTAACAAGCTTACCTGGCATTCTGACCAATTTACCCACCGTTCTGAGGTCAAATTAAAATGAAAAATGTCATGAGTCTCTCTGGCCCTCTTTGTAGATTCTCATTATTCCAGGTCTAAAGCACCAAACACCTCCGTCCCCTACAAGGCTGTGACCTTTCCCTATTGTGCTCGCTGTTAACACCCAAAATAATTTCTCTGTGGCTTACGTTATCTGCATAACATTGGCCCACAGGGAATTCAAGTAAACACAAGCTCTCTTTTGGATTGACCAGCGTGAGAATGCACATGTGCTTGTATGTTCCTTCACGTCTTTATACCCGTTTTATTTTTCTGAAGACTGTAATATTAGAAACTCGTCTCTGATGACAGTGAAATCATTACGGACATTTATAAGGCAAAATATTGAACAATGTCAGGATACTGTTAATGCAGTTATCTAATAGCGCAGTAACTAAATTTTTTATTTTATTTGCTAAAAATGTACTAAAAGATCACTAGCCCAAAGCCGTAGAGAACTCCACTCAGATGAGAATTTTCAGATTCTTCAGGATGAACGGCACGCTTTTAACATGCGCAAAAAATTAAGAGACCCCCTCCAAAATTATTTGAAACTTTTCTGAATGCACTATTTCTAGATACACGATTATGTAAAAAGTATCATTTTTGTTTCATTTTCTAAACTAGTGACAACATTTCTCCGAAATTCCAAATAAAAATATAGTTTCTTATTTGCATTTATTTGCAGGAAATTGAAATGTGAAAAACTGATCAAGATAACAAAAAAGATGCAATGTTTGCATATCTTGAATACTGCAAAGAGAAAAGTTCATACTCATGTTTGAACAACACAATACAAATGTTTTACATGTATTTAAGCTTCAAAATGAATATTTAATAGACTAAACCTGATTTTTTTTCACAACTTTAACATGTCTTTGCAATTCTCTCAGTCCTTCGCATAGCTGTTGGGCGACATTATATCACTTCTGAGGTTCGTTTCTGCTGAAATTTAACAGACACTGAACTGGAAATGCTGATTAAAGACTAAAAGCGGCTCTATATCAAACATGCTATAGTTTTCTGAATGAAAAAGACCCAAAAAATGGCACATGTAAATTTGCCCTGATGATAAAGGTTGGGAAATAAAATCAACCTGATCTGCTATGTGAGCTATTTAAATAAGTCATGCAAACCATCACCAACTTCTAGCATTTACTTCAGTGGAAAATGCATAAGAAGTTTGTCTAGGATGCCTACAGTTTTGTTTATTTCAGGCGCTGACTGTGATGTGGTTTACTATTGTAGTAAACACTAGTCAAGTAGGACACTATATTGACTATTCTCTGTATACTCAACAGGCTGTTGACTGTATGACATTAACATTCAGGGAATGCCTGAAAATGAATCATCATCACCGTTCAACAGTTCTGTCATTCATTGTCAAGCATGTGACCTTCCCAGCGCTCCACCTATTATGTGCCACCTAACCGGCACTGCGGCAAAAAGAAATCATGTTAAACAACATGCCACTTTAAGAGGACATGGAACAGGGAGGTTCTCATGTCAGAATTTCTCTTGCCTGTGAATCAAGTCAGAGTCAATGCATTCTGCTTCTAATTTGCATCAGTCTATGCAAAACAGCACAGATGAGTCTACGCTGGAAGGAAAGTACCAAAGAAGACGATGTTGAAGACATACGTCACAGTGGTTTTCGATTCGATCAAATAGAGTCTTTACTTTTAGAAACGTTTTCACAAAACATGAACTCTATGGTTGTGTCTATAGCTCTCAGTAACACTTCCTTAACTCCAAGCTTGGTGAAACTTAAAATTGCTAATCTTGTGTTTCAAAGAACATTTACTATCTAAACATAAAATGTCGTTCTTAAAGGGATAGTTTGCCCAAAAATGAAATTTCTGTCATCATTAACTCATTAACGTTAACATTAAAGGTGCAGTGAACTGGCCGTTTTTATTGTTTTATACTATTGTCTGATGTCTACTTATGACGTTCGCGTGGTTTTTACATTCGAAAACATCAAAATCAATAAGTAATAGGCTATTTTCTACCCTGGTCTTGAGGCCGGCTGGAGAAACGCTTGGTTTTTAAGGGCGGGCCGCATAGAAGATTTGGAAGTAAACGCCCACTGCTTTGATTGGAGACTTCTGTGAATTTGGTTAGACACGTAACGTTATGTAACTTGATTTTAGTCAAATTTACTGACTTATTTCCCGGATGTGATGGCAAGGCTTTGCGTATAGTTTGTATAGCCTATAGTTGTATGGTGTTTAGTGATATATGACCGTACATGTCAGCATTTAGACCCGCGAACCAGACAGAAGATCACCGCGATCGCGTGTCTCAAATGTTATAGTTTTCATGATAAATAAACAAACGGTAGACTCCCGGCTAAAACGACAGTGTTGGCAGATATGGATATGACCCGGCACCAGAAATAATATCAAAACACTTCAAAACAGCCTCCATTATTCGCAAACGGTGGATAAAACCTTGAAAAATGATGTATGAGCCCGCCAAATCACAGAGATGCCGATTACAATTATTACAAATGACTAGAGGTCCCCAGGTAATACTATCAGGGCATATCAAGCGATCTCTAACAAAGCAATAGTGACGCATAGTACAAATATGTTTTGCTCACATAAGATTGCTGCGCCATTCCTATCGGATCCAATATTGACGGCACAGCACTGCTTTTTAATTTCAGTCTCTCCGCAAAGACTTGTTCAAGGAATCCGCATTGAAATGAAGCGAACGCTCAATGTTTTCCCCACGTGAGCTGGAACGTCTTTAAAAATGAACTACAACCACACATTCCTACTGTTGGAATCCGAAGGAAGGTTATAACAAAAGCTCGGGATAAAATTGTTGTCCTTGTTCACTGCACCTTTAACATGACCCTCTTGTCATTTCAACAGACAATAATTTGAAGAATGTTCGCCGAACAACGGCGGTACCCATTCACTTCTCTTGTATGGCACGTCAATGGGTACTGCCGTTGTTCGGTTCCCAACATTCTTCAAAATATCTTCTTCTGTGTTCTGCAGAAGAAAGTCAAACAGGTTTGAAATGATGACAGAATTTTCATTTTGGGTGAACTATCCATTTAACAGATTCTATATTGGACATCAAGTGGCAACCCAGCATCAACGCAAGCACAAACTATATTACTTCTTAAGTAATTTAAATTGAATGTAGTTTGAGTTGTACATCCGTAACTTTTGCATAGTTTAGAGTAACTTTTTGAATATTCATGGTTTTAAAAGCACAACCCTGCCCATTGGTAGCTGTATAATTTGGGTTGCTCCTTCACTTCGGCCGAAATACCACAGAGTTTGGTTAGACATAGCTCTTGCTATCCTACCTTTATGGTCAGTTGCATATTGTGATTTGCATTTTGCAAAGTTTTTTTCCGCACTCTATGACCTTATCTAAACAAACCAACCCAACCGGCTGGACAGTCTAGACAGGCCTGAAAGATTCAATGACAGCAACCTAACTATTGTTCCCAAGTACATTTACATTTATTCATTTGGCAGACGCTTTTAGTATTTAAGTTTAGTTTCTCATTTCAGTAAACTCCATCATTCACTCAAACTACAAGCTGCCTGTGTGATTTAAAGTTGAAAGACCTCATGGTCATACAATCATATATTTGTTTTGCTGACGGTTGAATGAGTCCATGACAGGAGTCGTCCCCTCCATCTCAGTTATTCTCCATGCCCATTTCCTGCTTGCTTCAAGAGACTCTATCATCAGCACAAACACAAACTCCAGCCAGAAATCTCAAACTCTATTTGGTAGCAGTGATGTCAAAGTCACCATGGCAACTGCTCTTACAAATTATGTCTCTCATTCTTTCTGCTTTTGTCCATGTGATATTCAAGTGCGATGTCTTTTTGTTGCAGTGCTCTTGGTATTAATGCTCCAGTGCCAAGGACACGGATGAAACGAAGGGTAACTTGACCTTTTGCAGCTCAACGGGTGCGGCGAGAGGGCGAGGTCGGGACATGTGGGGTTCGTGAAGGTTGGGGTTCATGAGAGAACATAGTGTTGACGACTATATTGAGCTGTGTGAACGTGACCTTTGACACTGATGAATTTAAAATGCTGTGGAGGAACGAGGAATTGGGACGGTTCACAAAAAATTGAAAGTTCACTTCTTATCAGACATATGTTTCACACATGTGTGATTGATTTATATTGCTGTCTGTCTGTCAAACCGACGACGATTAGTTGAATACAATGTTTAGACAGAGATAAAATGGAACCGTGGATGTGATGCCAGATACGTTTTGTCAAAACAACACCTGACTCATACTGTATGTTGAGTCATTTTTTTTCTTCTCAAAAATTGGTTTATTGGGTCCACTGAGAACATTCTTTCATCACTTTGTTTATCAAATAAACAAAAAAACACATGCAGTAATATTTGACACCAGCTGCGCCGAATCACACAAACCACTCAAAGGCATTTGCATGCCGAGCAATTATCACCCACAACTCTGGAGCCGATGTCACGAAACACAACACGCAAGCTTGTTTCACTGTCAGGAAATCCTCTATTGATTCGCCACAGACACACACGTTACACAATACTAGGGCTATTTATAGAGAACAGGCTCCATGGCGAATTAACAGCACCCACATATATCTCTAGATAATGGACCTGGATGATGCCATTGGTGCTTTGAGATCATTAACTGCTTGAGTCATAAGAGAATGATAATAATCCAATAAAACACATCATCAATTTTTGTAATCCTTAGATCAGTAAACATTTCCTCCACATCTGGTGTTTAGAAACCGGCAGGCCAAACAGGGCGGTCTGTATCACCTTCTCTCTCTCTCTCTCTCTCTCTCTCTCTCTCTCTCTCCCTTTCTCTATGTATAACAGTGATCAAATTTTAGGTGAAAACATAAAATGTATTGTATATGTATAATCTACACAGAACCATAGCCAAAAATGTTATATTTTAGCAATGTTAGATAGAGGTGGAGGAGGAGCCAAGATGATGAGAGGGCGGGGCAAAAAATAATGTAAATTACGAAAAAGTAAAACATCAGTCTATAGTTTTTATTAAAATAACTTAAAGGGACAGTTCACCCAAAAATGAAAATTCTGTCATCATTTACTCACTCTCAGATTGTTCCAAACTGTATACATTTATTTTGTTCTGCTAAACACAAAGGAAAATATTTGCAAGAGTCAGTAACCGATCTCATCCCCATTTACTCCCATAGTAGCGAAAATAAACACTATGGGAGTCAATGGGGGTTACTGACGTTCTTCCAAATATCATCCCTTGTGTTTAGCGGAACAAAGGAATTTATACAGGTTTGGAACAATCTGAGGGTAAGTAAATGATGACAGCATTTTCATTTTTGGGTGAACTGTCCCTTTAAAGATGTCAGATGTCAGTCGTAATTAGAAAAGATGTGCTATAATACATTTAGTCTTTGTTTAAAATAGCATTTACAGTACTGAATTTAATAGAATATGCATTAACAAGTGTGATGACTTGGAAAAGCAATAGCACACCTTTCCTCTCCTCAGCAAACCTCTCAGTTTGACTTATAATTCACACAGACAGCAAATGTGAGGAGAATTACTTATTACATTTATAAGGTAAAGAGTTTGTTCAAATGCTCGCAGAAGCTTGTTTGTACAAGTTTGCAGAATACTTGCTGGTGTCTGCTGAGATCTTTCCAAATCTAGGGCGAGTGAAAACCGCTCCCACCCATAAACCCGTGAAAGCTGTCAAATCTAGCCCATCGTTAAAAGTATTGGCTCATCATGTGAGGGCAGAGAGTATAGCTGCTTTGTCTTTGATCAGAACTGATTGAATGGGAAGCTGGTCAAAAATGTGGGTCTTGTTAAGAGCCATGAGTCTTTGTGCAGAAGAAATTCCTGGCTCTCATTATGGCACGTAATGCTGCAGGGGAAGCAGACAGTGCTGACATAACCTGCCGTTTGGTCAAAATAAAAATCCTAATAAAGAGTTAGAGATGCACAGTGGTTGCGTATCAGACGTGAAACTTGATGCGAGAAGGCTGTGGAAGCGTCCGATAATCGTCTGTTTGGGAAGAGCTTTAATTTGGTTCCCATTTCCATCCGTGTTCTTTTAATCCTTTTGGCACAAGCTGCGGCTCCCCTACCCACAATGCACCGCATGCTGCCACAATACAATGTAGAAAGACACTTATCTACATAATTCAACCTAATTATGTAACAGAAAAGCAAATAAACATGCACACTTTCTCAAACCATGTGCAGTAGCATCTCAAAGACGGATAATCTGAATAGTCACTCCTTAAGAGTCACTGGATTACCTTTATGTACTTTACGTTCTCAACGCACGACATGAAGGTGAGAAAACTATGACAGATTTGTCTTTTGTGATTGAATCGTTTATTTTGAGGGTGAAATTGAAAGCTCCCATTAGAACGTCAATGGGGGATGCGCTACACGTATAATAAGTCTCACCACCTGGTCTGGCAGCACATGCGTTTTAATGACAGCCAGCGTTTAATCCACTGTTTATATTCATCAGCGTTTCTCCTCTGAGTGGTCATCTGCATCTCTCACAGCCGCGTGACGTCAGACATGTCCACCGCAGCTGCACAAACACGAGAAGAACTGAGGGCCGTGCACGCTCTGCCAAGATGTCACGCTATTTCTGAAAAACAAGAGAGAATGTTTATTTTTAAAGCTGTGAGGGAGGCCAAAGCAGATGAGAGGATGACAGATAAGTGGACAGGAAATGAGGTATGGGCCGATGAATGGTATACAAATCTTGAGGACAAAGGGTGGGGGAAACTGGGGTCATCTTTTATTGTTACCATGGAAATATAGAGATTATGCTGGATATGCAGGCTGTGTCTGTCTATTTTGTCCAATCAAATGCTCTCTAGAATGAGAACGTCCCCTTAGGAAACAAAAATATATGAGAATATACTATATACTGGAAAGTAATATGTATTACTCAATATATTGTAATATATTATAAACATAACATTTTAATCCCAGCTTTTTTGATTATTTACTATTTTCTAGAAAAATCATCCTATGCAATATAAAGAACATTCTGTAAAAAAATACACTAAATAAATTTAATAATAAATAATATACTAAATAAATAATAAGAATACATTTTTTAAAGGTGCTGTGTGTCATCTTTTTAGAAGATCTATTGACAGAAATGCAATATAATATACATAACGTCTTAGTCTTCAGAGGTGTATAAAGTCCTTACATAATGAAGCGTTATGGCTGAAGTATGGTTTCCTTTTTATGCGTACACGAGGGACAGAGTACAGTGCGCGTGATGCAAATAATGTCATTTAAATAGCACCGCCAGATTTTTGTTACCTCGCGTACACAAAGGTATTGCAATATTTTGCAATGCACATGCGTCAAAACCCACGTGTACGTGTATGAGTCGAAGGACATACTTTGCAAGGGTGCGTGCGTCTGTATGTGTAAAATAATGAAGCATACCACAGGCATTAGAATGACCTATTTCTATCCCGTACACCGCGACTGCTATTACATGGAATTTACTATGTTGTTTCTACAGCAGCCCTAAATGGAAAAAAGACGTTATCGCCTTCGGCAAAGAAGCGAAAACACGGCAACATCTTTGTCCTGTGAGAGCCTCCGTAGTGCTTCGGAAGGGAGGGAGGAGGGGTGGAGTGAGCCATTGGTTGCAATTCGCAACCTCACCGCTAGATGCCGCTAAAATCTCCACATTGCTCCTTTAATATTGACAGAGAAAGACCATGTCAAATTTAAAATTGTGTTATGAGGCATATTTATTAAATAATGTAACGTTTTGACAGTTAATATATGCAAAAATATAATACTTTGTGTAGGGGTCTCACAAGCATACCGAAACTGGCTAGTAGGTGCAGTATGTCAAATCCAGAAACCATGATTTTCAAAACCACATGGATATTTAATAAAGAGACGACCATTTGCCCCGTCCAAACTTCCTGTTTCAACAGGAAATATGTCAACACGGCAATTAAAACGGTCCTCATTACATCTTTAAGATGTTATATTTTGTCTCACTTTGACTATAACAACTAGCAAGAGAACAGGTTTATTTAGTATGACTGAAGTTTGTTTTAAATACTGTGAGATTCCATAGAACACAAAAATGTTAATAAAGTTGCTTTGAATAAAAGAATCTGCCAAATAAATACATGTAAATGTAATTCTCCTGTGTGAGTTTCGCTGGATTGTGAAAAATTACCAGGTTGTTTCAGGTTATCTGAACCTCATGTTTATCTCTCAAAGAGGGTCGCTGTCACCTTTAACTTACCCTTGACATCATCTAAGGACCTTCTGAAATACAACTTTGACCATCTCTCTCTCTCACACCGACACTTTGTTTTACCTCCAACTGCCAAACAAACACACACAGACACGTGCAACCAACCTGACGGTCTTCTCTGCCACTTACTGCCATCAAGACACAAACAAAAAACGACCATCAGTACGTATTTAATCCAGCACTTGCATCCCTTACACAAACACAGGCATTCATAGGAAGCACCAGCAGCCACTTCTTGTTGAGTGAAATGCTTAGCGTGTCTATTAATATCTTAACACCGGCCTAATGCACAGTGTTTTTATTTGGATTAGAGGGAGGAGACGGTCCACACACCCTCAGCCAATAGAGTCAATAGTGTTAAGCATCTATTCATCAGCTGGGCCGAGACTCTGTCTACTTAAGAACTAAGCTTGCTGTGTACACTCTAAACATGATGGTCAATAAGGGAAGGGACCTTATACGGTTCATATGTCATTGTGTAGTTGTCGAATGCATGTGGTAAATATCTAGGATAGTACATTCACAAGAGTTTTATTTATTTATTGTTTTGTCATAATGACACAACATAATACACACTACGTGTGAATGTTTTGTTCTTACTAGCTGAAGAGTTTAGTACGCACCATGCCAGAATCTTTGTACTGAGTGTACACTTCAGATTTACTATAAATAGTGTATCAAGGGACCATCTATAGTACAACCAGGACCGTAGCAAGAGAAAACACGCAAAGCCGCCTCCAGCGTTTGGTCTACCGTTCAGGCGGGTCAAAAGAACGTTCGCATATTAATGTGTTTATAATGTGTGACTCTTTTCTGACCATTCTGCTTTTGAAAATAATAATATTAAGGAAATGATGTCCTAATTCAGCATATCAAGTGAAAGTAAAAAGAAAGAAAGAAACTCTGACAAACCACAAATCATGGCAATATTGAATAGAAAATATAATGTTGCATGCAAAAATACATATCGCTGTTGTCCTTCTGAAACCTCGAGTTTGTGATTTTCATTTTTTGCCATGAATCATTATTATTAGCACCCTTGACTCAACACCAGATCTTAGGAGCACCTTCTACTCAACGTACAAACTTCAACCAAACTGACATACAATATACGAATTGGACAAATGGTCCCTTTGAAACAACCTGGGATCAGTTTCATTCTCAAGGGCACAATGTTATGATTTCAAAAACTTTCTGATTTATGATTCACCCCTGCTTGGGACAAAACCAACAACCTTAACTTGACATCCAATGGTCTTGACCTCTAGGCCTCATCATTAACTCTGCTCAATCCATTAAAACCATTGTAAGTCATGCATTGAGATCAAGCTGCTGCCTGGGGGCTAGACACGGCCACATAAGAGTCGTGGAGCAATGGGAGATGACAATTTTCTGTTGCTGGGTAAGATTTCTCCACCCCACTTTTTGATTGGCTGTCACTATGTGTGAAACTCCGCCCCTTTCAAAGCTCTTGATTCAGGACACAGCGAGACGTGCTGGTGATAAGAGTAGAGAACTCAAAAGTTGTTTGATATTATTTGTGGAAAATCTTTGTGTGTCAGAGGAAAACTGTTGGGTGTTGTTGCGATGCAACAGCTGTTGAGAGATGCAAAGGCCACAGTGATGGATGTAGTGAGGCTATAGTTAAAGCAACAACGAGCAGTTTTTCGACCTTAAAATAATCTCTCTAAAATTATTTTAGCGGTAGGACAACTCTTAACTGGACGGATTTTACTGCCGCTGCTACCTAAGCAGCCCTCTATCGGCTGAAATCACACTTGTAACTTTGGTGTGCGGGTAAGCTCACAAGCCCCGCCCATCACCTGCTTTACGGCATACGTCACGTTTCACTCATAGCCTGGGTGAAGTTAGCCAACATCTAACAATAAACGATCTAGTTCAATGAAAGTCTCCAAACCATCACCATGGCAGAGCCAGCAAATAAAACAAAGAGGAAAAGAGAGAGAGTGATCGGACACGAGCCCGAACACGAATCAATATCTGACGGACTTACACTCGGTGACGATAGCTGCAAGAGGCAACGGGTTGCAATACGGACGGAGACCTAACGTTAGCTTTCCCGCTACTGGATTTGAAAGTCTTATATGTACATTGTTTTCTTACTGTCCTTTACTTTTGAGCGTATTAGTAATTTGGCTGTGCTCAGGTTGTTTATTGGCGCACTAATGTTACTGGTTCACAATTTATAACCGTAAAGTAGACTAGAGATAATGTAATGTTGCCGGGTCTCAATAGCTTACATAGGATGATCGTGCCTCGCAAATAATAAAAAAATTATTTGCGTTGGTTACTAAACACATTCACGTCCATCCGTTGTGTTTTAGGTGACTGTACATAACTGAACGTTATTTAGCTAACGTTAGCAAGTTAGCTGCTATGTAGCTAGCAGGCTATGCGTTAACGGCTAACAACCAGCTACTACCTCAGAATCTAGTTTGAGCTATTAGTATAACCCAGTAGTATACCCCGCAGAAAGAGTGCTTTAGTACATGCACAGTTTATGAAGTGACATGATGTAACAGCGGTTTCTGCCTAGTCAACAAATTCACGTGGAAGCTTATACAGAGACAGTATTTACGACATTGATAACAGACAATTATGCTTATCAACCACATGGGGGAACCATACACCAAAACGGCTCGTTGTTGCTTTAAGATGTTAAGTTTGTCCGTTTTCTTTTCCCTTCCTCCCTCTTGTGGTTTATACCCTGTAGTTTTCTGAAGGTTTATGAGTAATCTAATGCATTAGATTTAGGTAATGCAGTCATTTTCGTACATAATAAATGCATCCACGGAAACAGATGATGCACAATAATGATGACTTGCTTAAGTGTTACCACCTAGCAACCACCCAGAATACCCTAGCAACCATCCTGAAAGCCCTAGCAGCTTAGCAGCAAGTTTTGCATGGGCAAGCATAATTCACAAAAATCGCTTTTAGGGCAATGCAAATGTTCTTGTTTGATAGAGTAGTGTTACCGGTGGAACAGTTCTCAGATAAGCAGTGAATTAGCTGGAAAAACCATTAGAGAATTTGTAGCTATCGTAGTACAGCGTAAGCGGTCACGTCTCATAATGTTGGAAAAACATGATTACATAAGAAGCTACGTGTGAAGTGTTGGGTTACCAGTGGGAAACATGCTGATATAGTCAGACATTTTTTGGAGAAAAGAAAAGATGCTGGAAATCTGTGAAGCATGTTCTGAATGATTATAGTGATAGCGTAGGCTTTATAGAATAACAGTGATTGAACTATTATTGAAGTCATATAACATTACGCTGACACAAGAGGCATTCATATGCATTATAACACTAACGGTCTATTAATTTTTCGTACTGCTGTATGATTATATGCTTACATGATTCGCAACTCTCTGAAACACAGAATAAATGAAATAAAATGTTAGTCATTTGAAAAACAATTTGGGTTGTTGGCTTTGCAAGCACTACAACAATAATGTTTAGTTCAAACCAAACGCACCGTGTTTACTTTTCAAAGCTCAACAGACATTACAAATAAAAAGGTTTGATGCAGTGAAGGAAAAGTAAGTAAGATATGAATTATTAAGCCCATTTTGGCATCTCTCTGTTGCAGAGATATAATGAGATTAGGAAAATCTGGCAGCACAGTAGACCTAACATTAAAGGATTTTAGAAGCACACAAAGAGAGAGAATTTAATACAGACAGAATATTTTTGTTGTTGTTGTTGTTTAAAAAACGATTATAAAACATGGTATACAATATATTGTATTTTTTAGATCTGTGACAAACAAACACACTATGTCGACAGTCCAAAAATACTGCATCTTTAGGGGCAAAAGTCCATATGAGCACATCTCTCTCTATTGGCAGGCATGGCAAAACGCAGGTGTACTCCCACCCTTGAGTTCCAGATTATCAGAACGCGATAAACAAACGACAAACATAAACTTGAGTAACCTTGACATACGCTCGCTGAGCAACTTTAGGGGACAGTTCACCCAACAATGAAAGGTCTCAACATTTACTCACCTTCATGTCATTACAAACCTGTACAACTTTCTTTCTTCTGCAGAACACAAGAGAAGATATTTGAAAGAACGTAGGTTACCAAACAACACTGACCCACGTTGAATACCATTGTATGGATGGAAACAAAACCACAGAGACATTTCTCAAAATATCTTCTTTTGTATTCCATAGAAGAAAGAGTAATTTACAGGTTTTAAACAACATGAGGGTGAATAAATGGAGTGAATTAATGGACGAGTTGCCCCCCCCCCGCTCTCCTCCATCCATCTGTTCCCATTCACAGAGGGTACGTGGATAATTTTGGAGAGGTACAGGAGGAAAAATCAACAAAGCTGGATAAGATCTAACAGATATTTGCGATGCAAACAGCTGAAGTATGGTGTGCTTCTGACCCCTCAGGATTCAGGTCACTGGCAATCATTTACAAGATTGGAACCAAAGAACGTGCGCTCTTTCTAGCCGGCTGCATGTCATTTGACAAGTGCTCGGCATTCCTAAAAGTCACAATGTATTTGAACATAAAACTTATGTGGCGGAAAATTTGTGGGTAAAATTAAGAGACCATTCTAAATGATTTTCAGTTTTTCTGAATTTACTATTTATAGGTATGTGTTTAGGTAAAATGATCATTTTTCTTTAATTCTGCGAACTACTAACAATAATTCTTCCAAATTTCAAATATATTTTTTTTTCTTTTTGCATTTATTTGCAGAAAATAACAAAAAGATGCTGTGTTTTTTAAGACCTCAAATACTGCAAAGAAAACAAGTTCATATTCACTTTTATGCAATACAACAGTCATATTTGTACATGTATTTAGATTAGTGCTGTCAAATGATTAATCGTGATTAATCGCATCCAGAATAAAGGTTTGTGTTTACATATGTCTATGTACTGTGCATATTCATTTTGTATTTATAAATACAAACACATACACAAGTATACATATTTAGGAAATATTTACATGTATTTATTTATATTTACCAATAATTGAAATGATATATAAATGTTTATTAATTTTTAGATTTTTCTTAAATATATGCATGGATGTGTATGTCTTAATAAATACAAAATTATTATGCACAATACAAAGATATATATTATGTAAACACAAACTTTTTTTTTTCTAATTTAGATAAAGTTCAAAAAGTATTTTTCATGTGACAACCTTGATCACAGTTTTCATGTGTCGTGTCATGCTGTCAGTCTTTCACATTGCTGTTAGATGACTTTGTCACTGCTGAGGTTTGATTTTGTTTAAATTTACCAGACGCCGCACTGAAATGGCCACAATACATCTAGAAATGCTGATTAAATGAAAATTTGGAATGGTCTTTAAAATTTTTCTGCGGCTGTATATGTGAGATAAACAGAATAAATCAAGTAGTGTCTCCCCCACCTCTTATTTGAATGCTGAGACCACCTCTAATGAGCCATATGTTAAATTCCCCTCTTCAACAGTCCCACAACATTCAAAGTGAATCAATGCTCATGCCTTAAGCTTCCACACAAGACAACTGGCAGACTGCAATTACGTTTGAGTTGACAGATGGCTGGTGTTGAAGCAAGTTTGTCAGATATGGAGATTGCGGTGATGAATCAAACATAAATACATGTCTGTAGACCTATGTGAATAGTAATTATTGTCTTTGGGGACGAGAGGCAATCCGTTCCGGGGCGCTAGTCTGTGGTTTTATTGTCATCATCATTCGATTCAGAAACGTCAGTGTTTTGCTCCCACCCACCAAGAAAAAAGGCCACATTTCCTCCTTTTGTTTTTGACGGGGTTGTGGCAATTTGCTTCTTGTCTGAATTGCTGTTTGTGAGTTTACAAGACGGAATTGGACAAAATATTTTTTGGGATAAATGCTGCATTCAAGCAAATGTCAGTGTTGTGGGCAATTGCATATTCAGTGGCAAATGCGTTTTACCATAAGAAACAATAGCAAGCTGAGGAGACCTGAAGAAATGGAATTATATTTAACAGACAGACTTTGTAAAAAAGCATAATTGGTTGTTCAAACTTGGAGGAACAATAACAAACAACAATGGTGTTTTTACAGCCAGGCTATGCACAGAGAATATTTTCAATCCATCTACTGCTAAGACTGGGTGCAGATACTTTATCAAAAATGTTTCTAGCGTCTAAGTGTGCATCATATGTTTGTCACGTACAGGCAACTAGATTTCGCTATACATTCACTAGTCTTGCCATATGTTTTTAAAGCAGCAGAAGAAATCCCCTCACAAAGCCAGAGTCGCATAGATGTCAATCCCAAAAGCCACCACAAGAGCAGCAAGATGCTCGACTTCCGAAAAATAAACTGAAAACGTGTACCCACCTTCACTCAAACTACACGACGTGGGATTAAAAATGACTTTAAACTCCCCAATACAGAAAATGCAAGGTTATGCAATATTAAATAAAAAAAATCTAGACTATGTAAAAATAATAACAATAGATATTCTATTATTTTGTAAAGTACCTTATATGCTGTTATGTTCAGTGGTAAGAGGTTGCGTTAACAACGCAAGGTTGTGGGTTCGATCCCAGGGGATTGCACATACCTATGTATAAATGTATAGGATAATGCAATGTAATTCGCTCAAAGCGTCTGCCAAATGCATAAATGTAGATCTTTGGCTTTTCTTAGTGACACACATAGGCCACAGCACCCCTAGTGGCCGTGTTTAAGCATATTGAATTCAGGTAAACAGTATCTCGGTGCATTTTCTATAAAAATGCTTATTTAATGTAGTTTAGAGGCAGGAGAGGAAAAGAGTTGAGACAGGAGAACTGTCAAACTTCTGAAAGTGAACTTAGATGCACTGTCTGGGAGTCTGTGCTGATATTGCAGTGAGAGTCACAAGTGTCTGGAGCTGCCAGCAAAACCAGAGGACCAAAAAGACATTGTTTATAGCGTTCCAAAAAAAATGATGCAGCACTTTTCAGAGGACAGAGTTTTTTTCTCCAAAATGTTTCAACAGTGCTGTTGTTTGCTGTTTGGGTATATCTTGAAAACATACAGTAAACTTTTCCTACAGTACATACAGTAAATCTCTTCCTTAGTCAACAGTATCATTTTTGTGTCATGGCAGCTGTAAATATAATCAAGTATTTGAGGTACGTTTTGCAATTTGTATAATTTTGACTGTCATCACCAGCATTTGTATTAAAGGACCAGTGTTAAAGGGGCCATGCAACGGTGTTTCATGCATTCTGACTTATTTACAATGTTAAACGTGCGGTCTTCTCATGCTTGACATGGTCAACCTGTCAAAAAACGAGTTGGACGTGTTACGTAGTATTTTTGCGCTCGATACACTCCCCCAGCATTCGTATAGGTTTCGGAAAGTTTTTTCGAACATGAAAATCCGTTTCATAACAACTTTTCTTAGTCCTTTTAGGCAATTCTCCCGGAAAAGCACGCCCACGGCAAGGCGAAAGAAATAGCCTGCCCACGCGTCAACCGACAAGCGAGGAAGACCCGCTTACCATCAAGATTGGCTGCGCTGCGTCAAGATTGGCTGCGCTGTGGGCCTGCAGCTGCAGCTCGTTACTCTTGGGACAGAGAGAGAAGTTGAGGTGTGTTTGTTTGTTCACGGCATTTCAGTGATGGATGTTATATAAACGGTGGATATAACGCTGGATTTGGAGATCGTTTGAAACTGATAGATGGAGTGGTCCAAGCGCTAAAAGATGCCGGACATGAACTGCATGCGGTAAGTCAAACTAAGTCATATGTAGGGTTGGGAATCGAAAATCAATTCCAATTTGGAATCGGAATCGAAAGGCTAGGAATCGGATCGGAATCGAAAGGAATAGGAATCGGATACTTGAGATTAAAATTTGAATTCCTCTTATCAATTCCTGTGTGCATATTTTCAGAAAAGTACATGCGTTGCATGATCTGCTGATATCTCAATAAAAGCCCTTATGAAAATGATCGATATTTTTTACTACAGTAAGCATAGTTTAGCTATAGAATTTGCATTAAAGCACAGGAATCACAAATTAACCATAGTTGCATTATAGTAACTGCAATTTAACCATGATGTAGTTCAACTATGATAATACAAATTGTAATAAATCAGAAAAGGTGTGTTTCTATGTGTAAATATACACAAAACGGTGCTCATAAATATATATATATATTTTGCAAACAAGTCAATAAACAGGCTAAATGACCATACAGGTTGATATCTAAATGTTTTACTTCAACTGTGGAATCGAAACTGGGAATCGATAAGAATCGAAATCGATAAGCAGAATCAGAATTGGAATCGTTTCAATTTTATCGATTCCGATTCCAATTCTGATTCTGCTTATCGATTTCGATTCTTATCGATTCCCAGTTTCAACCCTAGTCATATGTCTGTGTTTTGTTGGCAATCGGCGCGTAATATGTGCATAATGTAAAGAACACAAACTTATAGTGAATCAGTTATGCAGGGATAAGGTATAGTGATGATGTATTGTGTGCTCTTGATTTAGTTCCTCCCCCGCACACCCCCTGGAGGTCGTATTTCTCCGGAAATAATCGTACAGCTGTATCTATCTTTTATAAATGTGATCAAACTAAATACTCTTCGAAGATACGAAGTATGCAATACTGTATAGGTATTCAAGATTAATATGAGATTGGCAGAAACTGCGTGTGTTATGGCAGCTTTAAGATTAAGGAGGATCTATTGACAGAAATGCAATATAATATCCATAACTATGTCTTCAGAGGTGTATCTTATGAAGCATTATGTATTTGTTACCTTAGAATGAGCTATTTTTATCTCCATACACCTCTTACATGGAATTCGCCATGTTGTTTCTACAGTAGCCCTAAACAGACAAACTGCTCTACAGAACACATTTCGTAATTACGTTGTCTCCTTCGGCAAAGAAGCAGAAATGTGACTACATGTTAGCCCTGTGTCAGCCACCGTAGTGCTTCGAAAGGGAGGGGGAAGGGGTGGAGTGAGCTGTTGATTGCAATTCGCAACCTCACCACTAGATGCCGCTAAATTTCACTGACTGGTCCTTTAAGTAAACTTTGCAGTAAAGGCCATTTGGAGCTTGTTGTTAATGCATACCGAGCATTTTGCTGGTCACTGTGTCAAAGTGAGATGTAACAAGTGTAATATATGTAAGAATTGACTTTGTTTGACAAACTAGAATACAACAAACTAGAAAACATAATGCTTGTGTTGTTTGTTTCAGGAATTCACCCGCAGTCGAAATGCAGCCATTATTTTAGGCTTCAATGCTATTTAGGTCCGATAATGAATTACAATTAATCAGATAATTGGATTTCTTTGCTCATAATGTCTGTGTGTTATTTCCCTATTAGCACTGTAAACAACAGCTAAAAATACTTGCAGCGAGGGTGGACATTTAACAATAGTATATTGTTAAACTAAGCACTATCATCAGATTTCATCAGTTGTATGGATATCATGTCAATAAATTAAGGAAACATTTTGATCTCTCATGCAACAAAATAGAGATTGCAGAGAATGAAGGGAAAATTAATGTAATGACATTATATAAAGCATAAATTAACACTAGGTGTTAAGCTAAAAACAGACCACACGAGTACTAGTTACCATATATAGATTGTGTTGTAACCCCAATCTCTTACTGTACTATGTCTGTGGGTCAAAATGGACAATCTTCTTTTCAGGTGTCTCCTATACACCTGTTTTCTGATCGCATGGCTTTGCCTCGATTAGTGCAGCTATTCACATATGTCCAAATCCATAAGCTCCCCCCACCCGCATACAGTCTAGTCCAACCTAAGTATTGCTAAGTAACGTAGGAGCTACAGAAAGTTGTCAAACCACCCACAGGGACAAAGCAACTGGCTCAACCATCTCTCCAAATATTATTCATCACAGACACTCCCATCCTGATTTTTCATTATACAAATCAACATTCAAGTTGAGCCACCCGTAGTTCCAAACACACGAGGCGTAACCGTCAAGCCAGTGTCTGTCTCTCATCTCCCCGCTTTAAGAGCGAGACAATGTTCTTCCTCCCTCAGCTGTTATTTTGTTGTATATTTTCACGTCATGGGAGTTCATTAGCAGAGAGTAAAAGCACAGGCTGGAGAACATGAGGAGATCCAGAACGACAGAGCCCTCAGGAGCGCTGCGCACCATGGGGAAGCTGAAAGTCAATATCTCTGAGCGCAGACGACGAAAGGAGAGGAGGGTGAGAGAGTCTCGGCCGCTTATTGTGTAGAGAGAGTCCCCCATGAGTTCATTAAACCTTCAACACAAGAGGCAATAATAAAGTTCACTCTAGTCTTTAAAAAGTACACTTTTTTCAACAACAAAAAAATCTTAAAACACAAGTAAAGCACATAAAGTAAGTAATATAGATCTTGTTTACTATGTTCATTCAAACAAACTTGTTTACTAAAATGTATTGCTACGATTAACATGACTTTGAAAACAAATGTAAGCAACCACACTCAGCAAGATCCTGCGTTGTTCTCCAAACCAGTAGAGGCAAATCTATATGTGGGTCAATGACGTATAACGACCACTTATGTGGTGCGACCGATAATATCAATAATTGTATTAAATAAAAAATACAATGTATCTAATTTTTGTGGCTGAAATATGAATATGAATACATTTGTTAGTTTTGTTCATTTAAGAAGACAAAATGATAGAACAAAAATTTGAGATGATTCGGCTACTTCTCAAAGAAATGCAAATACTTTGTTTCTAAACACTTTAAATACTAAAGATTTGTAAAAAAAAATGTTAAGAGTGTCAAGGAAATGAATTAATTTTAAGATAAATCACGGTCACACCACAGGACATTTTTTAAGGCTATGGCCAAAGATGAAAAACACTAATATCACTTAATTAAACATAATAATCTGCATTTATGCGTACACCACATTCTTACTGTGTGAATAACTGCAATAGATTATTTATTTGTGTTTTAAAATTGGCATGACGAAAATCCTTATACGCCATTGATCCATGTATTACCTGTAAGAAAGAAAATAACACAGATTAGATCTTAATATCTCAATTATTTCTCCTGGATATCAATGAAATTAAAATGAGAGCAAATGAAACTTTTGCTTAAGTCTCCTGTATCTCAGATATTTCTCGAAAGGAGCTAGAAATCTCACTAATGTTAGAGTTTCAGAAAAGATCTCAACAACTAAATTCCGATTTTCAATCTGCAATCATATTATTAAACCCAGATAGCACAGGTACGTCTTTAAGATGTCTGTTTAAGATCTGGAAAACATTTGCTGTGTAAAAACATCTGATAAATGTCTTAGAAATGACAGTTTTTCATACATTTTATTTGAAATCATAAACATCTAACCGACATCTAGATGTCATCTATATCACATCAGGAGATGTCTCAGAGACGTATTTCAGATGAGCAAACAATAAAAAATGTCTTGCACATGTAAATGCGTCAAATAGACGTCTCCCAGATGTATGTGTGCTATCAGGAAAGATTTCAATATGAACTAAAACATTTCTCATCAAATGTGCCCAAATCCAGATTATTTTACCTATACAATCTACATTCATTTTACTTATAATATTCTTTATGTATTTTGACAATTGTATAATTTGTTTCTATTTCTATATTTTTTATTAGTAGCAACTTCATGAGAAACATCTGAGACTCAAATGAAACACAACTGAGAACTGCATCAAAGGTTATGAAAAAGCAACCTGTTAGCCATAAAATAGGCCTGGTTAAATATTAGCATTGTACCATAAATAAATAGTTAACAATGCAATTGCAATGATTAGAGAACGTCACAATAAACCTACCAGTCTCGCTAGCATCTGCCATTTACCAGTTAGCAAAAGTGAAGCTGGCAGGCATTTGTAATGAGCACACAGAATATGACCAAATAATGTTGGAATTATTACACACATTCAAGTATTTACTGTAACATTTGAAACTTTCCTGCAACCATCGCAAACAGAATCCATTAAACTCAAAACAGGTGAAAGTACATTTAAAGTTGTACAAGCTGAGACACTTCCTGACAACTGCTTGTCCAGCAGAAACTTTTCCACAAGACTTCTCATATTTAATTCAGAGCTACCTTAAAAAACACCCAGCACCTGCTGATAACTCTAAAGCTTTTAGAAACATACCTCATATTCTTATTCCAACACACACCCATGTCTGAATCATGCTGAAATTCAAAGCTTGCTTTCCTCTGTGTCCCAAGGGGTCTGATTTCTTCCCAGATGTCAAAAGCCAGCATTTCATTTAGTTGTCTGATCATGAAAAAACAACCAGACGCTTCAAACATGTCTCTAAAACAAAGCGAAGAAAAACACTAAACGGATGCTTTGCAATCACACAGCAGTATAAAAACGCTTTTATGCTCAAACATTACAGTGTTTCTTTCTCTTTATAACTTGTAACCTTGGGCAAAATAACAGCAGAACACAAAAAACCACCAAACACTGTATGTTTGCTTTATAAAAAAGCAATTTCATTTCCTATTTCAGCCGCTGCAACCAATTACAAAACAAGGAAAATCTGTTAATAAGAACTAGTAAGAGGACAGCTGTGAACAATTATGTGTGTAACTGAAATTAATCACAATGAGGCTAATACCAAGGCTTTATTATGTAAATTGACTTGATATGTATGAGGACAAACAAACTTGATGTCGTCCTGCTGAGACCCATTTTCTTAAAAGAGCATTCTGGGTTTATAAAACAGAAATTAATATTCATCGCACAAGCTGCACATACAAACAAACAAACTGTATTACACTTAGAATGGATGGCTATATTGGGCAATACATTCTAGAGGGTTTAAAAGCAAAATGGTAAAGCTTATGTTCTTGTTGAAGCATTTCTATAATTCGTCTGTACAAAAACTATAAACTTGTTTAATTTGTGGCTCAACTTACTGTGTGTATTTTAACGTTTATTCCTATGCTTAAGTGCATTATTTTTATTTTCCTTTGGTGTTTGACAACATAATAAAAAAAGATTTTATTTATTTTTTCGTTCACTTTATTTTACTTTATTTCTTTTGTTTAGTTTTATTTTGTTTAACAACATAATTTTTTAAAGCCTAATTTGATTTATTTATTTATTTACTTTACTTTTGTTCGACAACACTTTTTTGAAAAAAGTCTCATTTTATTTATTCATTTATTTATTTCCATTCATTTATTTTACATATTTTGTTTAGTTTTTACTTTGTTTGACAGCATACTGTTTTGAAAAACGTCTAATTTTATTTATTTATTTATTCATTCATTATATTGTTTGCTTTTATTTTGCTTTATTTTTATTTTGTTTAACAACATAATGTTTGGTAAAAAAAAATTCTGTGGTAATCAACAATATACCACATGAACGTATGAACGTATTAATAACTTTAAATCTGGAACATTCCTTCAACAAAACAGTAATTCATTGCTGACTGAAAGAGGTTTGGCAAATCCTGTCTTCAATTTATCTCTGACTGTCACGTGGATTGGAGGTGCTGTTGCAGCTGCCGGGAGACCCAGTACAGCTTTTGTTGTTGCCTTCTGGCACAGCTGATGAATCGCAGAGCTTTTTAAACCCTGACCAATCACAGCAACAGGAGAATCTCTCACACTTCATCGACTGCGTGGTTGTGTTTGGCCGCTGTCCAGGGTGCTGAAATCACCAGCGTTGAAAGCCAGAACAACGCTGACGTATACATGGAAAGATTGTGTCGACAATATTAACTAAAATAACCCTGGCTTAAAAAGAACTTCATTTTCAACATAACCTAGTTTTTGTTTAAATGTTGCCTTTCTTATGACTGATGATGATGAAAATAGGCAGACTTCCAACAGCTAACCTCTTCCTCTAGGCTACGGCATCGATGACAAACTGTTGCCGACTTCAGGCGATTTAATCACCACCGGTATGAACAAGGCTTCAGATTTACACATGATCGTGGCCTAACTTTTATCACATCGTGCACAAAGGACAGTGTAAACTGCACAAACAGTTGTCTTTAGCATCAGCGGACAGTGACGCAGTACCTGCTGGCTGTATTAGTTCTGAAGGACTGTCTCTGATTCCAACAAATGAACCATGTGTCTGCATGCCTCTGAGAGAAGATCAGAGCAGCTATTCTAAAACACGCACGCTTCTTCAGCCTCCTCGCTATGTAAAATTCAAAGCAGGTGAGCAGCAGAGCCCACGCTAAACTTGTTTACCCAGCTTGTGACGCACATCAGAGCGAGCGAGAGAGTGAGGGAGCAGGATTGTGCTGATGAAAGGAGGAGGAGACAAATGGGAATAGAGAGATAGCGTGAAAGCCAAAAACAGTGATCCATGAAACAGGATCCGTAGAGCGCCAGCGATCAATGAAATGCAAAGATGCAGTGTGCACACCTGTCCCCCATGAACCAAACCAAAGTCAACATGAAATCAAAACTGTCCCCGTTTACTTATAGGACACGCGCTCTTACTGTGCACGTTATTCTAAAGACAAAAATGTAAAAATGCATACAAAATTTGATAACTTGCATCAAGGCCTACTAAGGTTCAACCCTCGCAAACTTTCCAACTCTACATTATGTCATATAACATTCAGTTGAGGAAGCATTTCAGTTTATTCTATATCTCTTCTGCTGTTTTTGCCGAGACCTGTCATTGTTGTGTAAGCAGTAAGCTGTGATCGTGTGATCTGTGATTGGTCCAGTCCTGACAGCTCAGTCAGTTGGGAATATGTTTCACCTGTGTGGGTGGACAAGGATTGCTTGACCTCAGATGCCATGTACAGCAGATGGCATCCCTTGTACTTAGAACATAGAAGAGCTCTTACATGGAATTCCGATGGGGAGAAAATCACGGGTTGTTACTCGGATGCAGCTCTGATATTTTTCCCTGAGAGGGTCAAGACCTGTGTGCAATGTACAATGTGTTTTGGGAGTCACATGGTATGTTGGAACAGGTTTCACACACACAATGGTTATCTTCTCCTACCGTGTTAGAGACTAGAATACAAACATCAAGAAAATTTGCGGCGTTTGGTCTTACTTACAAGGATAGTTCGCCCAAATATGAAGATGTTGAACAAAGTTCACCCTCTTGTCATTTCAAACCTGTATGACTTTCTTCATTCTGCAGATATTTTGAAGAATGTTGGTAACCGGCCCCCATTCGCTTGCATTGGTTTTGTGTTCACACAATAGAAGTGCATGGGTGCCGACCAACAATCTTCAAAATATCTTCTTTTGTGTTCTGCAGAAGAAAGTCATACAGGTTTGAAATGACATGAGGGTGAGTAATGTGAACTATCGCTTTAAGTCAATAAGCTACAGTATCTTAGC
Organism: Triplophysa rosa; assembly: GCF_024868665.1. Lineage (NCBI taxonomy): Eukaryota > Metazoa > Chordata > Actinopteri > Cypriniformes > Nemacheilidae > Triplophysa > Triplophysa rosa. The sequence goes on along the minus strand of NC_079900.1, from coordinate 5,466,907 downwards.
ATCTCACCCTCATATAACCCTAATGCAACTATACATCAAACAGTTCTAATTTCATCAAACAGCCGCTTTATATTTATATTTATATTTATATTCGTGTACTTTTCACCTATTAAAATCATACACTGTATCTGCTCGGAGTCTAACGTCCCCTGGCAGATTGTGTTATAGAGGCTTTCAGGGCTGTTCTTGTGCTAGTTTTGTGCTCTGCGAACCCCTCTGTGGTTATTAGCACTGCTCTCTATGCTTTTCCCCAGAGACTGTCAGGATAAATTTAGGGGCGCCTTTGTGAGCTGAGCAAAAAAACATGCTGAGTACACTACACACACACACACACACACACACATACACACACGCTACCTCTAACTTTGAAGGACTGTCGTGCACTGCAGGGATATTAAAAACCCTAAATCATTACACCCATCAGAGTCCTGATGAATTACAACATATCAATGGGATACGAAAAGGTCAACAGACGGACAGTAATGAGACAAGCAGCAGACAAACAAACTGACTATGAATTCACATTTACTAATGCATTAACAATCCGTGGAAAACTTAATAGCGTTTACTGTGGAGAGGACGATTTTATTGCTCTGAGGTTCCCTTTCATAGCTCAGGAGACTCATTTTAGTGTCTACTTTATCTCCTACAAAAATAGACACAATAAATAAATCATCACTGAAACTGTAATGGTTAAATGGTTATAATGGGAATTGTATTGGTTTATGCAAACTATAAAATACAACAGCTTGCTTTTAAATCACTACAAAGTTAAGATGGTTTTATGATAAATAAATAAAAAAGCTTTTTAGGTAAAATACAGATGTGACTGATAATGAAGACTGGAGTTGTGGTGTGTGAATAAATGGAGATGTTGGGCGAAGCTGCGCAGACAGTTTTGGGTATGACACAAGTATCGCGATAACAGACTGCTCCGTGTGCTGTCGATGCGCTCTCCGGTCCTGTGATGTCACGCGCTGATAGGTCTGCGCAGTGACGCATGCAGTCGAGCACGCCTATCATGTTTACGCTGCAAAGATGCTAGGTTTAACAAGGATTAAATCACATTACAAGATTTATTACTAAATCCAACATATAATTTTTGTACTTGCTTAACTTGAACGTGGTTAGGAATGATGGATGTTTCAGTAACCGTGATTCTGTAGCCTACGCGAGATCCAACACACCATTAGGAAAACTATACCATGATTTTAGACTAGTTAAGGTGAACTAACCGATGTTTTTGGCGGATGTATTAGCATTTGTTTTACCATAGTTTTACTACAAATACAAATATAATGGTTACTGCAGTAAACCTATTGTTCATTTTCGTAATGGTAAGCTGTAAACAAACAATCATGGCCGTACCATGGTATTTATAATACTAATACAACCATATTCGGATATAACACATTTCTACCACAAAAAGAAACACTGAAAAAAAAAAAGTGATTACAAACGATTTTTGGACTTTTGGTCACCAACGTGATAGAGAGGGTGAGGAGGGCGCACGCGCTACTCAGATAGGGAGATCAGTTGGATGTTACGTAAGGGGCTGCTGCTTATTTTGTGTTGAGCAAGATCTCTGATATTCTTGGTTTTGCATATTATGAAAGAGAAAATCGGATTTCAGTTTTTTGTCTAATAGAATATACAAGTAAAACATATATAATAAAAAACAAGCTTTTCTACTTAGAACAGCATGTATAATGTGTGCTGCAGTGCAGTGCTGCCACCTGCTGGCGGAACTGTGTTTTTCAGCATGGCACATCTGTCATTTTGTTCAATTATTTTCTCTTTTTAATTGCAAATAACTAAAAACATAAATAAAAAATTCACATATGCATGTGGAAATGTTTTACACATTTAATTTAAATCAATAATATTCACTTAATTACTTTGTGAAATTTGTTTTGTGAGTTAGGCTTTTTATCTTCCTTGAGCATATTCAGACCTGCTGGGTTGCTTGTGGTTATGACACCAATGTCAAAATTGGCATGAAATCTTGTGTTAAGTTGTGAGAGAAAAAGTGAGGAGGAAGATTTTTAGTGAATCGTTGCATATGTCTGTCCCTAGTAGCCTATAGAAAACATTCTGGATCACGTTTATTTGTTTTTCATTTAATTTTCTCTCTTTTTTGAAAACTGTAATGTAGGCAGCTATTAGCAAATCAACAGCCAGCTTGTGGCAGTAATGAAGCATCTGTTTCATGACTGAAATCTTTTGGGGGGGGGTGAAATAAAAATTCGGGCTAAATAAATTTAGCTAGACTAGAAACTAAACAAATGCTTTACTTTTGCTTTAAAGATACAGCCTCCAAACACCATGACAAGTATACAAATACCCTAAGCAGAAATAAAACAAAGAAGGTTAATTCCCCATGAAATTGAGTTTTAATAGTTTAAAAATAAGGCTATGATGCAGTTTTAGCAAACCTTTTAAACAAGAAAAACAAGGTTATTACAAGCTGTGACACACACAGCCAGTCCAGTAAGATTCAAGGGATACAGCGACTTAACACACACACATTCATCCATGCACACAAATGCAGTAATATTTCTACAATACTTACTCAAACACACTCATATGCACACACAAACACCCCAAAACAGGGCGATAAACAAATCTGGACAAATAAACAGCAGGGTATTTAAAAAAAAAACATGCATAGCTTAATAAATTGAATGTTTGATTCTCATGATCCAAAGTTTCTGTTACTGTCAACAATATTAGTCAAATCCTTCAAAATGAACACCGAAACTAATAAGTGTCGGATTAATAAGAAACAATATTGTCCGTGTTAACAGGCATGTAAAAAGTTACATTCTGAACCACAAAGTTCATTTTTAAAAATAAATACTGGAATGGCAACGATATAAAATTCCCTTTTGTGTCAGAATTAAATAAAAGGAAAAGATTCCAACTCATTTTCTTCACCTTCACATAAAAATCCAAATGTTGCATTTGTTTTAACAGACATCAAACTACAGATAAAAGTGTCACGCAGACCAGATAGAAAAGACAAACAAAGCTCTGATTAGAAATAACTCATTAGAATAAACGAAAATCACACACAATCGTGAACCCAGAGCCGTGGATCACAGGTAAACATACAATACATACAAAACCAACAGCTGGAATGCTAAATGCTTAAGCAAAACAAATATTTAACACAAAAATACAAATAATTTATCATACAATCCCTGTCATTTTTATTAATATTATTTTGTCCAACGTTCATTCATTTAAGAGAATCACATACTGTAACATCAAAAGCCTCAACGTTGTGAAGTGTTATAAACCTTGGCTTTAGTGTCCATCAGGCCTGTTTGTTCTAGGTTTCATCCTTTGGTAAAGGCCAGACGATCTCAGTTACACTATTATATCTGCTGTTCGCTGTAATGTGTGTCTATGTTGGCTACTGTCTTTAAAGTGCCAGCAAGCTCTAGCATCAGGTAAGCCCGGTCGATCTAGATCAGTGGTTCTCAAACTTTTTCGTTGTAAGGCCCCCAGAGTGCATCGCTTTGCGGCCCCCCAAATAAAGACTTATAATCTTAAATTTTACATTTTTATTTAAACAAAAACATATTCGGTTATACAATGCTGAAACATCAATTCTTTTGTCTGGTGGTCTTATTTTTGTGATGTTTGATTGCATAAAATCTATGATCAATTTCTATATTTCATAAAATGCCACAAAATCTGTGGCCCCCCTGGATCTATCTCGGGGCCCCCAGTTTGAGAACTACTGATCTAGAGCTCCTGTGCTCTACGTGTAAATGATACAGGACTCGTGCAGGCAAGAATTTACGCTGAGAACACAAGACCAACGCCGTACAGATAGCAAAAATAGCTCTCTGGGTTTCTATGTACATGAACTACAGTGTACACAATGCTACCACAGCTAAAGTGCACCAACACAAAGCTTCATCCCTTATTACCCTTAGCCAAGAAAATACAAAAGAAGCTAAAAAAAAACCTTTTCCATGAAGTAATGATACACTTGGCCAAACTGTAAACTGTTAAGACGGTTAGGACATTACACGATTCCCATTCCCATGACTTAAAGACAGAAACTGTAATTATTTGTGACACGTTCGTGGGCGGAGTTTCATTTAGTTTGTTCCTTCATTTAAACACTGATTTCTGTTCACCTCTTATGCATAAATGCAGACTCATACGAAACAATTAAATAAACATTTGAACACAAATATTAATAAAACACATTGTAATGTATTTACTAAGAATAAAATTGTTAATACTGTCTGTAATAATAATAATAATAATAATAATGATGATAAGAAAGGTATTTTGTGAAGCCCATGTGGCGTTGATCTAGGTGCACAGTTCTCTGTTAAAACAGCCGCTGTGATTGGTCAGTCACTCGCTGCCTAAAGCAACCTGCCAAACTATGACATAACTGCGCTCAGGTTTGGCAGGAGCAGACTGGAGTTTTAAAGTGGGTTCCACTGACTCCTCCTCTTCATCTCGCCCCATACCGCCATCTTCATCACCTGAGAGAGAGAGAGAGAGAGTAAAGGAAAGTACATTAACTGATATAAAGTTTCTTTAGATTTCATGGTTGTTTTAAAGAATGAACTGAAGAACTTGTACAAACACAGATTGATCTGTACGTTGTCAAATGTACTGCTGCTCTGGAAAGCTCTTTAGGAGGTCTTACCGATTCTGAAATCGATGTATCCTTCTCCTCCGCTCATGATCAGCATGCTCTTGCCATCTGATGCTTCTGTTGAGTTTTCGTGAACAACTTCAGCTCCTGGTACAATAACTTGACCTGAAGCAGAAAGTGTGAATATACCAGTTATTCATTTCAGTCATTATGTGAGTACCTGCAGCATTAAAGCAACACTTTGTAGTTTTTGGACCTCAAAATAATGTCTCCAAAATTATTTCAGTGGTAGAACAACTCTTAAAACGGACGAATTCTACTGCCGCTGCTACCTGAGCAGCCTCACAGCGGCTACGACCACACTCTGCAAGTTCTGTGTTCGGGTCGGTACACACAGCCCCGCCCACCCCCTGCCTGCGGAAGAGAGTGATATGGTTTCCAAACGACGTTTCTGCATTCGCCGGTTCCATCAGCTTAGTAAACAAATTCACGTGTTTTGCGCTGCCCACGGGGAAGCTAACACAGAGACATTATTTACAACACTGGTGACAGACAATTGCGCTTATCAACCACATGGGGGAACCCGTGAGCAAAAGTTCTATAGTGCTGCTTTAATGTTTTCTGTATTTTTTAATGCTTAAAGGAACAATGTGGAGATTTTCATCTAGCGGTGAGGTTGGCATTAGTTGGGGTTGTCACAGTTGTCCAAGTTGAGCAACCACATGTGTAGTTCATCACATTATCTGTGAACGTGTCATACCTGGTACTGTGACAAAGAATTTAACGGCATCTCTGTGGCCGTGGAAACAGAGTTGAGCGTGTGCCATGGAACAATATGGTACGTATGATCCTGTCACTCCGGTATCCGCGGTTTCATCACCAAACACCCGAACCGCCCCACCTGGACGACATGCGATCGCTCCCACGGTTTTATGAGCTGCAGATCAAAAAGAAACCTGTTTAACTAAGTGTCTAAAGGGAAAGCTGGCATTTCTAACAGACAGGGTTCCCACACCCTCTGACCAATTAATTCCAATTAATTAGCAGCACAAAGTTCATGGCTTCAAATCCCAGTGAACACACATATTCAGGAAAAAAATGCGTTGGATAAAAGTGTCATCCAAATGCAAACTAAATTTCATATCGTAGAGATGATTTAGATACACTAAATTAGAAAACTGTAGCCCTCAATTTTCTAACTTCGTGAATTTTCATGACTGTGGGAATCCTGACCAAAGCACCTGAACAAAGCATCTTTGTGCCGGAAAACAAAACAGCCAATTCAAAGCAGGAAAGTCTGGTTGCAAAATTACAAGGATGCGAGAACACTGCTAACATTAAAGGCAATTTTGGACAGTCACAGAATCGCGGTCAGTCAGCCAAGAAAGATTAAAAGAAGGAGAGAAGTATATAAAAAAAGACAAACTGAGAACAAGGAACTTGCGCATTAAATATTAAACAAAGCTTAGCAAGATCGAAGATGCAGAGGCAAACAAACAGCGAGACCGATTCATCTCAGAATTATCCTGCCGTCGACATCCTGTTTCCCACTCACCCCTTTGACCTAGAAATCCACACTGACCCACAGCTGTGAAGACAGAGATAAAAAAGACAGAAGACGAGCGAGGGAAAGAGAGAGAGAGGAGTCTGAAGAGACTATGATGATGTCATCTTTCCCATTTGCTGAACAAACACGGGTACAGTATATGAATGAATGAATGAGTTTGATGTCAACTTACAGTCTGATAGTGGAATAGAGATGATGACACCATTTCCTGTTCCCACCCACAGCCGGTTACAGGTAACCATCAGTGCCGTGATCCTCACGAAGGAGAAGCCCAGTTTTCCTGTACCTGTATAGAAGAGAATTCATTCAAGTTTGCCTTCATTTCTATTTCCAGCTCATTTTTTTAAATGTGTGTTGAGATCGGTACTAGACAGTAGTAAACTTTCTTAACATTATTTGAATTTTCTTTAATGTGTCATAGAGATAAAGGAAGTTCACATGAACTTGACTATGACAAGTAATGATTCTATTTTTGATTCTATATCATATAGCAATTAATTCTATATAATTGACACTGACAATTGATTTGACATGTTTACATAATTTTATATAATAAAATGTAAATAATGTCTTTGTTAATATAATAATATCTCTGTTTACATCTTTCTATCTATTTACAGTCTTAATAAAAAAAATGCAATAATTCTGTTAATAAATTCTATTGCCATTGAAGGAAATATACACATATTTTATATATAAAAATGTAAACATATTTTAATGTTTATTTCTATCTAGCTACAGTTTTAATCCAATACAAAAACAACAATACATTCTATTAAATAGCACAGAGATATCATAGATCATCATGTCAATTAATGTGAAACAAACATTGACTTGCTCATGTTTAAACTCTGTAAAGAGATCCCAACATTATCCTCACCCAACATTTTGCTGACGTAGGGCTCAATGTCAACATCCTGGAGATGTTGGAAGGTATGGGCGTGAAACAGGCGGAGGGTGGAGTCGAGCCGGATAGACACCCAAATACCGTCACCCACCCAGGCCAGCTGACGCACCTGGCTCTCCTTACGCGGGTGAGCGCCGAAAGACTTCTGTAGCACACGTACGCAATAATAAGTTACAGAGTCACGTCTAAAACATCAGCTAAAAACGTTTACTTGACAACAGTGTCATACTGAGATTTTCAAAAACGGTGAGGATATAAGCATACTGACACACCTCGATCTTCATGGCTCTGGGTTGAATCACGTAGATCTTGTTCCTATATCCGCACCACACTTTATCATGCACGACAGTCATGCAGCGGATGGAGTGATGCGGCCGGCCCAGGTCCAACAGGTGATAGTTGGTTAAATCCCATTGGCTGTCTGTGATACAGAAGAGGGCTTCACGAAACTGAAACGTGCAAGTGAGATGGGTATCCTGATAGATTTCTGACAGACTTACCAAGACCTCTGTGGAAGATGGCCAGCGTACCATCGGCAAGAGCCACCAAAACACGACCCTTGACATGTCTGTGCAAAGGAACAATATATCAAAACAATACATAATCGTTTACAACACATTTCTTTTCCTTTACCTCACAACTGAAGGCTCGTATACTGACTGGTTTTTCTTCATTATTTTGTCTAAATTACACATTTTTTAAGTGTTGGCACAATTATATTTTTTTCTACCAAAGTAATTTCAGACATTTAAGCATTGAGATTAAAAGATTTTTAAGATCATTAAAAACATTTCGTTCAAACGTTTTCAAGCTTTTGACTTGTACTGTACATACATTGAGATCCAAATCATATCATACCGTAAAAAACAATATTCCAAATCACTTCATCACTTTCCACTTACACAATATTCAAGATGGAGTCCTTCAGCTTGACAGCATGAAGACATTTCCTCCAGCGAGCAACAGACGAGTGCACGTACAAACTAGACATAACGGACAACAAAAACATAAATACATATATATTATGTACTGCAATGCTGAAATACAACAAATATCAGTGGTAGTGGAGACTACCAAGACCAGAGTGTTTCAAGACGAGACCAAGACTTTGAGGGCTAAGACCAAGACAAGACCAAGACCAGCGCTCCTTAAATTCATGATGTTAACAGACCAGATGAGAGTACTTCAGTGGTATTCCTGCATTTGTGGTCTCGACAAAAAATGTAACCGTCCTAGACCGAGACAAGGCCGAGACCAAATGCAGTCTAGACCGAGAGCATCAAAAAAGGGTCTTGAGACCAAGACCGGTCTTGAGTCCTCCACTAGTACAGTAGGGCGCCCTGAAGACACTTTCAAAACGTTTGTAGGCATCTCGAAATCATCTCACCAGCCGTTCTGAGCCCCCAGCCACATAGTGGGCAGTGCGCTGCTCGTCCGCTGGGTCTCCTCTATCACCGCACCCGTCTGTCCACCCGCAGATGCCTCACCCTTGTCTTGATCCGATTGCCTGTAGAGTGAATTCAATCAGCTTCCACTCACATCTGGATTTAAAGGATAAGATACTGGTGCAACCCCCATCAGACGTGTACCTCTGGTTATCAGCACCCGTAGACGCCCCATCGGATTCTGTTCCCAGTGGATCTGTGAAGACGTGCTCCGTGTAGATTCCTGGCTGACTGTTGTCCTGACCCGGGCTCTCCTGGTCTTCTTCAGTGGCCTCCATGGCTTCCTCCGCTGCAGGAACACCATCTTCACTGGAAGCTCGGGAGAGATCAACTACAAAGAATTACAAAGAAGAGGAACATATTGATATAACGTACTGTATAGGTTGAATGCTTTTTAAGTCATTAAAAGTCGTTTTGTATATGCCTGATGAAGGTCATGAGACCGAAACGTTGTAATACTAATTAAATGTATCTTTTTCGCAAGCACTGATGGTGTGCGGGATTTCTTTTCTTTTTGCTTAAGTCATTTTGGATAAAAGCATTTACTAAACGCATAAGTGTAAATGTAACTCTGCAAAAACATTCTGCATCTACTATTACAGTAAGATTAAAATCTGAGCTGCCATATTTGCATTGAATAAACAATAATAATCCTGCCAGAAACCTGACCTTTAAATCAAATTATTTAAAGTCTCTGAGGTCTGGTGCCAATAGCAAAGCAACACATGTTTCTCACCGCTGCCTTTGACAGGACTGTGTTCTGCTGACTGCTCATTGGCTCCCGTGCTGCCCGTCTGAGATCCTGACTCCTCAGCGCTGCAGCCGACCGCTGACACGTCACTCAACACACCCTCACTACCCTGAGAGCTGGTACTGGCCAATAAGACGTCTGGCCCCGCCTCCAGGTCCTGAGGAATCTCCTCCCCGGCAGGATAGTCTGTCTCCAAGACTCCTGGTAGAAAAATCATACAGTAACATTCAAACATTCATTTGTTCACTCTTCATTCATATTTTTTCCACATTTTAGAACAATAGTGAGATAATTTAAACTATGAAATAACACAAATGTAACACAAATGAAAATATGTTATTTTAGCATCTGCAGTGTGGTCACCGTTTGTCCGGAACTTATATATATATATAAAAAATTCTCCTCACCCTTAGCCGCTTTTTAAACAATATTGAAGGAGTTCCCATCTATTCTGGGGGGGATGGGTACAAGATGCACCGATACAAACTTTCTCCACCGATAGCCGATTATTCAGAGTGATATCTGTCGATACCAATTCTGAAGATTAAATTAGTATTTCTTAACTTTCTG